>NC_132786.1:75302083-75607500 GCF_048418805.1 Vulpes vulpes | reverse complement strand
AACCAGGCAAAGACCCCACCAAAAAGGAGAATTATAGACCAATATCCCTGATGAACACAGATGCAAAAATTCTCAACAAGATACTAGCCAATAGGATCCAACAGTACATTAAGAAAATTATTCACCATGACCAAGTAGGATTTATCCCTGGGGCGCATGGCTGGTTCAACACTTGTAAAACAATCAATGTGATTCATCATATCAGCAAGAGAAAAACCAAGAACCATATGATCCTCTCATTAGATGCAGAGAAAGCATTTGACAAAATACAACATCCATTCCTGATCCACACTCTTCAGAGTGTAGGGATAGAGAGAACATTCCTCAACATCTTAAAAGCCATCTACGAAAAGCCCACAGCACATATCATTCTCAAAGGGGAAGCACTGGGAGCCTTTCCTCTAAGATCAGGAACAAGACAGGGATGTCCACTCTCACCACTGCTATTCAACATAGTACTGGAAGTCCTAGCCTCAGCAATCAGACAACAAAAAGACATTAAAAGCATTCAAATCAGGAATGAAGTCAAACTCTCCGTCTTCGCCAATGACATGATATTCTACATAGAAAACCCAAAAGCCTCCTCCCCAAGATTGCTAGAACTCATACAGCAATTTGGCAGTGTGGCAGGATACAAAATCAATGCCCAGAAATCAATGGCATTTCTATACGCTAACAATGAGACTGAAGAAAGAGAAATTAAGGAGTCAATCCCATTTACAATTGCACCCAAAAGCATAAGATACCTAGGAATAAACCTAACCAAAGAGGTAAAGGATCTATACCCTAAAAACTATAGAACACTTCTGAAAGAAATTGAGGAAGACACAAAGAGATGGAAAAATATTCCATGCTCATGGATTGGCAGAATTAATATTGTGAAAATGTCAGTGTTACCCAGGGCAATTACACGTTTAATGCAATCCCTATCAAAATACCATGGACTTTCTTCAGAGAGTTAGAATAAATTATTTTAAGATTTGTTTGGAATCAGAAAAGACCCCGAATAGCCAGGGGAATTTTAAAAAAGAAAACCATATCTGGGAGCATCAAAATGCCAGATTTCAGGTTGTACTACAAAGCTGTGGACATTAAGACAGTGTGGTACTGGCACAAAACAGACACATAGATCAATGGAACAGAACAGAGAACCCAGAAGTAGACCCTGAACTTTATGGTCAACTAATATTCGATAAAGGAGGAAAGACTATCCATTGGAAGAAAGACAGTCTCTTCAATAAATGGTGCTGGGGAAATTGGATATCCTCATGCAGAAGAATGAAACTAGACCACTGTCTTACACCATACACAAAGATCAACTCAAAATGGATGAAAGATCTAAATATGAGACAAGATTCCATCAAAATCCTAGAGGAGAACACAGGCAACACCCCTTTTTGAACTCAGCCATTGTAACTTTTGCAAGATACATCCACGAAGGCAAAAGAAACAAAAGCAAAAATGAACTATTGGGACTTCATCAAGATAAGAAGCTTTTGCACAGCCTAGGATACAGTTAACAAAACTAAAGGACAGCCTACAGAATGGGAGAAGATATTTGCAAATGATGTATCAGATAAAGGGCTAGTTTCCAAGATCTATAAAGAACTTCTTAAACTCAACACCAAAGAAACAAACAATCCAATCATGAAATGGGCAAAAGACATGAAGAGAAATCTCACAGAGGAAGACATAGACATGTTCAACATGCACATGAGAAAATGCTCTGCATCACTTGCCATCAGGGAAATACAAATCAAAACCACAATGAGATACCACCTCACACCAGTGAGAATGGGGAAATTAACAAGGCAGGAAACCACAAATGTTGGAGAGTATGTGGAGAATAGGGAACCCTCTTGCACTGTTGGTGGGAATGTGAACTGGTGCAGCCACTCTGGAAAACTGTGTGGAGGTTCCTCAAAGAGTTTAAAATAGACCTGCCCTACGACCCAGCAATGGCACTGTTGGGGATTTACCCCAAAGATTCAGATGCAATGAAACGTTGGGACACCTGCACCCCGATGTTTCTAGCAGCAATGGCCACAATAGCCAAACTGTGGAAGGAGCCTCGGTGTCCATCGAAAGATGAATGGATAAAGAAGATGTGGTCTATGTATACAGTGGAATATTACTCAGCCATTAGAAACGACAAATAGCCACCATTTGCTTCAACGTGGATGGAACTGGAGGGTGTTATGCTGAGTGCAGTAAGTCAATCAGAGAAGGACAAATAGTGTATGTTCTCATTCATTTGGGGAATATAAATAATAGTGAAAGGGAATAGAAGGGAAGGGAGAAGAAATGTGTGGGAAGTATCAGAAAGGGAGACAGAAGATAAAGACTCATAACTCTGGGAAACGAACTAGGGGTGGTGGAAGGGGAGGAGAGTGGGTGGTGGGGGTGAATAGGTGACGCGCACTGAGGGGGGCACTTGACGGATGAGCACTGAGTGTTATTCTGTATATTGGCAAATTGAACACCAATAAAAAATAAATTAATATTAAAAAATGATTTGGAAGCTATAGCTTAAGCAATAAGAAAAGAGAAAGAAATGGGGACTCCTGGGTGGCTCAGCGGTTGAAGGTCTGTCTTCTGCCCAGGGCATGATCCCAGAGTCCTGCGATTGAGTCCCACATTGGACTCCCTGCATGGAGTCTGCTTCTCTCTCTGCCTATGTCTCTGCCTCTCTCTCTCTGTGTCTCTCACAATAAATAAATAAAATCTTAAAAAAAAAGAAAGAGAAAGAAATAAAAGTAAAATGGTTGCAATCTATGAAAGAAAACTTTTTTTCCAGACAACGTGGAAGGTAAGAGAACACCTACAGATACATATTGAAATCAGTGAGTCCAGCAAAATTACAAGATACAGGTTGATATCTGAAAGCTCAGGTTGATATATGAAAATTGATTCTTTCCTATTACTGACATTAAAATTTTTAAAAATATCAATCATAATTTCAATCAACAGAATCAAATAGCTATGAATAAGTCTAATTTTTGAAAGGCCACCATATAGAAAACTGTATAGCTTCTCTTTCAGAAGAGTTTCATCTTGGCTTCTCTCATTCTCCAATTCCACTGCTTAGAAATCAGGAGATTGCTGACTAACTCACCTGACTTATTGTTTCTTCAAAGCCTTCAAAGATGTTTGTTCACTTGGTGTTGAGAATAATACCCAGTTTTTCTAACTGTATTCTGAAAAACAAGCTAGATTATCACAGTAAAAACGCAGAAGTCAAAATATTTTCAAAAACCTCTTTCATATCAATAGAGAGATGATTCGTTTCTATATATTCCTTATAAAAAGTTATCTAATGTGTGATGTGAGAACATTTAGTAAAGTACTTTGTATTTATCCTTTAAATAAAAAAAGATGGGGGATGCCTGGGTGGCTCAGCGGTTGAGTGTCTGCCTTCAGTCCAGGACGTGATCCCGGAGTCCCAGGATTGAGTCCCACATCGGGCTCCCTGTGCGGAGCCTGCTTCTCCCTCTCCCTAAGTCTCTGCTTCTCTCTCTCTCTCTCTCAATCTCTCTGTCTCATGAATAAATAAATAAAATCTTTAAAAGAAGGAAGGAAGAAAGAGGAAGCTAATTGTGGAATTGACAGATTTTTATTTGATCAAAGGTTATTATTTCATCAAATGTTTCTCATATTCATGCATATATTTAAATAATACAATACTTTTTAAAAAATATTTTATTTATTTATTCATGAGAGATACACAGAGAGGGGGGGCGGGGCAGAGAGTTTTTATACAAACACTTTGTTCACTCTTGATATTTCACATGATAATACTTGAAAAATATATAAAATAATACATTTAAAATCCAATGCTTAAATTTTGAACTAAAATATAGTTTACTATTTTTTCTATTATTTTTCACTGTTCTAAATATAAGGCCTAGCTTTTATTTATATAACAGAGCAATCTAATCTAAATACGTAGATCCTAGATTCTGATTGCTCAGATTCAAATCTTGGTTCCATCATTTACTTAAGTTACTTAAAATCCTGTATCTTAATGGTAAAAGGTCATCAAGACTGATACCTACATCACAGGTTTCAGATGAGGGTTATTTGGGTTGGGGGTTAACTGACGTAGCATATATAATGTACTGACATTATTGCCAGGTACCAGTAAAACTTTGGTGAGCCAACTTAAACCATTATTACTTTGTAATTTTAGGTAGAACATCCAATATTTTTATTCCCAATACCAAATGTGAAATTATATAATAGTATGGTTATCAAAACTGGAAATATACTCAGAGATTTGAATGACATCCAAAACCAGTCTCCCAACTCAGATATTGCTTTCAATCACACATGTCTACTTCCTAAATTTAGTGAATAAATTGGGAATTTTATGACATAAAGCCTAAGTCCCAGACAAGGAGAAGTTTCTTTTGGAATGCTAACATAACTGATCTTCTTTCAATCATAAAAGTTTCCTTTTGATTATTATCTTTTCCTTTTGTTCCACTCATATCTATTGGGTATGCTTTTAGCCAACATAAAGGCTAATTCCTATTGTCAAAGAAAACACAGACTAAAGGGGAGGCAAGAATTAAAACAAGTTACAGTGGAGTGTTGACTGTGTGATGATTAGGAGATGTAGACAAAAATATAAAATGATAGTAGTAGTGTTTTCTGGAATGATCATCTTATGTTCACAGTCATTTTTTTCCAGTTTAATTAATATAAAAATATTTTTTAACTAGATGGAGGAGAAACAAGCTATAGCTGAATAGAATAATAATGGAATGTCTATTACTTGTCCTCAAAAGGAAATGATTAAAACATAGTCACATTTTTTTAAGAGAATTATGTGCCCTACCAAAGAAGAAAATCAGCATACTGAAAATAATGCATCTTTTAAATTTATGTTTAATAAAGCATTTTTAGGACCTCTTTCCAAAATACTACTAGTGATTTAAAAAGAGTAAAAGAACATGCCAGTAACCATTATTTCAAGTAGTATTAAAGCCTGACTAGTAAGTAAAGTGATTTAACAGATATGCTTAGAATTCATCTTGCTCATTTGGAGTACACTTGCATGAATATTTCTATGGTATAATTTGCCACAATCCTGTCCTGAGCAGCGAAGATGTGAAAAAAAAAATGTGTGGCCTGATAAGCACTATCATCCACTCCTTGACTTTTCTACAAGGCCTCAGCTCCTAGGTTCCTGGAAGTCTGGACATTTCCAGTGTTTAGTTTTAGAAGATAAAGGAGAAATGGAAATAAGAGTAATATAAGTAAAATATACTCAGAATGAATATTGAGTAAATCAGAAAGAATACTTGGAAACTTAAAATGTTCTGTTGGATAGACATTAACGTCCCCCTTTTCACTGCATTTTCAACTCTCCTCCACTTTACTAATGGTGGCAATATTGCAGAAATCATGGCATCACTGTATGGACAGAGACCCAAAAGACTGGCCCATGGGTGCATTGCAGCATGTGTCTTGCACCAGTGGGCCGTTTATAGCTTGAGGCCAGCTCTGATATTTTGCACACTATAACATAGGTAAAGCTCTGTGTCTCCAAGACACCCCATAGAAAGGCGGACTCATTTAGAGTAGTCCCAGAGACTATTGTGAATCATTGAATGATGTCAAGATTTTTTTCATACCTATAATACCCTACTAGATATTGAATAAAGAAATTCCATTCTGTCCCGAAGTTCAGAGTATCCTCCATCTTCTGCAAACACTCTGAAGCTCAGGATGTAAAGCACCAGGTATCCCCAAAGGCCAAAGCTTTATCAATTGTTGAGGACCAGATAACTTAATAGTATGGATATATCACTCCTTATATGAAGTTAATAAAGGGTGTCTCTTCTAGATGAAGTTGAAATATGCCACAGAATTCCTGTAGTGGCCAACAAACACATGAGGAGGTGCTCAACATCACTCATCATCAGGGAAATGCAAATTAAATTATAACTAGATATTACCCCACACCTGTCAGAATGGCTACAATCAACAACACAAGAAATAGCAAGTGTTGGTGACGATATGGAGAAAAAGGAACCCTTGTGCATTATTGGTGGGAATGCAAACTGGTACAGCCACTGTGGAAAACAGCATGGAGGTTTCTCAAAAAATAAATACAGTTACCATATGATCCAGTCATTACACCACTGGGTATTTACCCAAAGAGTATGAAAACCAGTAATTTGAGAAAATATATGCACCTATATGTTTATTGCAGTATTATTTACAATAGCAAAATTGTGGAAGCAACTCAATTGTCCATTGGCAGATGACTGGATAAAGATGTGGTATGTATCTCTCTCTCTCTCTCTCTCTCTCTCTCTCTGTCTCTCTCTCTTTCTCTCCCTCCCTCTCTCTCTCTCTCTCTCTCTCTCTCTCTCTCCACACACACACACACACACACACACACACACACACACAAATGGAATATTATTTAGCCATAAAGAAGAATGAAATCTTGCCATTTGCAATAACATGGATAGATCTAGAGGGTCAATGCTAAGTGAAATAAGCCAGAGAAAGACAAATACCATAAGATTTCACTCATATGTGGAATTTAAGAAACAAAACAAATGAAAAAATAAGAGACAAACAGACTATTAAATATAGAAAACTGGTGGTTACCAGAGGGGAGAGGGATGGGGGATGAGTGAAATAAGTGAAGTTCATTCTTAACCAAGAATGAACTTGTCACGAAGAGCACTGAGGAATATATATAATTGTTGAATCACAATATTATACACCTGAAACTAATATAACACTGTATGTTAATTATATTGGAACTTAAAAATTAAAAAAAAAGACTTCTTGTGTTTACTGAATGATACATTTCTGAATAATACGGTTGAAAACTACAAAACACAATTTAATATGGTGCACATTATTCAGAATTATCCATTTGTTCATATAGGCCACAGAACATGAAAAAGAATTCCCATGGAAATCAAGTGTAGTTATTTGCTTTATAGAAGATCACAGAATATTCAGGACTTAGCTAATGCTGCCATCATGCATTTTTAAAAATATAATTCTAGAAAAATATCTTCTAAGAATAAGAAAGGCCTGATATTATACAACTTGAGCAATAATAAATAAAAACCAAATGATATGACAATAAACACACTGATACTGAAGAGAAACATCTGTAGAGACCATTTTCACATAATGCAATGCAAAATCTGGGCAGCTTATGCTTTGTTCTTTAACACCTGCTGTTTCTTGTGCTCTAGGGAGGCATCTTGTAGCACATAATCTTAAAGCTCTTTTATCTACTATATATGAGATTCCAGCACAAAGTTACCATTGAGAACATGATTTGGATTTGTGATGGTTTCTGAAGGATTAAGGGGTTTATAAACAACAACAAAAAAATACTACTACTCAACTACTCATTTTGTGAATGCCAGATATTGTTGACAGGTTTATATGTCATTGTTTGAATTGAAGCAAGTATTATAAAGTTTAGAGAGCTACAATATAGACCAACTAAAAGTTTACAACTAAGAAAAGTTTTAAAAAAAAAGTCTTCCCAGAGAAACACACATTTGGTCTGTTGGAGGATAGGGTATCTGGGTGATAGGCCTTAAGGAGGACTTCCATTTGGATGTAATCAGCACTGAGTATTATATAAGACTGATAAATCACTGAAATCTACCTCTGAAACTAATAATGCACTATATGATAATAATTAAATTTAAATTAAAAAAAAGAAAAAAGGAAACAAAAAAAAAAACAAAAAACAAAAAGACATTTGTCAAGCATAAGAGACTAAGAAGCCAAGTAGAGATAATCTGAAATGCAGAAAAGAGAATTAGGATAATAGTCCCTTGTATTGGGAACACAAAAATTAAGATCCAGAAATCATTAGAGAGATCCTGTACAAATTCTAGAACACACATTTGCAACTAATGAAGAGCTAAGAGATAGGAGTGAAGGTAAATCCAAGAAGAGGGAAACAATGAAAAACATATATGCATATGCATATATATTATATATATATATAATTATGAGAGAGAAAGAGAAACAGAAAGGAGCAAGGGAAGAAAGATGAGGAAGAGGATGGAAGGGATGGAGTAAGGAAGAAAAAAAGAAACTCAAATACATAAGCCCAGCAGCTCTGTCTTAAATGGGACTGAGGCAATCTGCTCCTTTGAGCCTGAAAAATGATGGTGTAAATTATCTTTGGAGAGAAACATAAAAGACACATTGATATGTTTAACATAACACAACTTGTGTCCCAGACTGGAGATCAGAAGTAGAATGAAGAACTTTCCAAAACTGACAAAAGTGATCAAGCCAGAGAACAAAGACATTCTACAAAACCCAAGTAAATAAATAAGAAGAAAGCCACACGTAAACACATCTTAGTGAAATTGCTGAAAACCAAAGATAACAAAAGAAATATTTTAAAAGCAGTCAAGGGGAGGAAAATAATATGCTTTCTTCAAAGGTATGAAATTAAACTAGCAACTGATAAAGTAACACCTTTAAAATGCTAAATGTAAACTATTGACAACCTAGAGTTCTAGACCTAATTAAAATTTCCTTCAAATGTGAAGGAAAAAAATCCTTTCTCCAAATTAAAAAAGTAAATAAAATAGTTTGTTGCCAATAGATGAATGCTAACAACGCTTTAAGCCTATGTAACACACAATATTGGACAGCATATTTTTAGAAATTGTCTTGCTTAAATGAAACTTTATGCCCACTTATCAATTCCCCACTTTCCCTTTCTCTCAACTCCTAGCTACCACCTGATATTAAAAGAAATCCTAAAATGAATTCTTCAGGCAAAACGAAAATGATTGTAGGGAAAAAACATGGAAATTGATGGGGCCCCTGGGTGGCTCAGTCGGTTAAGCATCTGCCTTCAGCTCAGATCATGATCTCAGGATCCTGGGATCAAGCCGCAGGTTGAGTTCCCTGCTCAACAGGAGGCCTGCTTCTCCCTCTGCCCCCCTGTCTGCTCATGCTTTCTTTCTCTCTCAAATAAATAAATAAAAATCTTTTTAAAAAATAAAAACATGGAAATTCAGAAAAGAATAAAAACTATCATAAAAGGTAAATATTAGGGTAAATATATATATGAACACTTACAGTACAAAATAATTTATTGAGGGGTTTTATATATATATATATATATATACATATTTTTTCACACTGTAATTTTATAGAAAATAAAACTGAAAAGAGCCTACATGTTTAGGAAAAGGAACAGCTACTTTTATTTTCTTTGTAGAATTCATTGGCTCTAAAAGCAATAGGTTATGTTCCTCTGTTAGAACTATACTAATGAATACTTGTGTAGATAACAAAACAGAGCATATGGATCTGTGTATGAAGATTTAATGATATTTGAAAATAATCATGAAATTATATAGATTTTTGAGCCACATTGTGTTCTAAGACAAAAAACATATCTTCGAAGCTACTAATACTGTAACTGATAGTTATGGAAAACCCATCATCCAAGGATTTTGGATGTAAACCCTTTAAAGGGTTTACAAATTCTGACAGGGATCACAATACTCATCACTGTAATATATACATATTTTAGATGATATCTCTACAACAACCTTCCATTAAAATGTCAAATATAAAAAATACCTTTATTTTAAAAGCAATAGTTGAGTACTTTCTCAAGATCATAATCAGTTGGTGACAGAACTGGGATTATGACCAGGTATTTTACATATAACACACTCTGTATCATTGAAAATTGTTGGTTGCCCTGAATGCAATAAAATACATTTTAGTACAGGTAGACTCTTTCCCACTTGAATATCATTATTAAAATTTACATATGGACCCCTATTTTAACACGACTTTATTAATTGAGCGACAAGAAAATTAACTAAAAGCAAAATCCTGTACAACACAAGATTTATCTGTCAATCTCGGAGTGGCAGTTTTCTCCATAAACAGTGCTTTGTTGGCTTATGATTATATGATATGACATTTTTTGGATTTTTGGTAAATAAAAGGGCAAATGTAAACTGAACTCTAGATTTGCCTTCTTTGACTTCCTATAAAAATGCCATTACCTTTTGATCTTACTCCTCACTTCAAAATTCTAAAATTTGTCAAAGCACTTAAAAAAATAAATAAATTCACAAATAGCCCAGCAAAATACAATGATCCCTCTAATAGTTCTGGAGCTTAGAAGATGAAGGTTATATTCCAGCACTGCTTTTCTTCTTGAGATCAAAGCACTTTTTACTTTAATTCATTACAAAGAAGCTAGTCTGAACCACATTTCATCATCAGGTGATATAACTATGAATGTGATTTCTGACAATGTGTTCATTAGGTATAATGAAATTATAATGAAATCTGACTATAATTAAATAGTGTGGTGTTAAAATTGGATTTTACTTTTCTTATTTCACAAAAATATCCTATTGATGCCTTTTTAAAAGACATATAGCAATTATTTTTAAATTAAAAAAATGTTTATTCTCTGTTTCATAGCATCTTGTTCTTATATCATGGATTACATTATGTTTTCAAAAGTCTATGAGAGGCTAATTTTGAGACATTTTTCTTTTTATTTTCTACCTCTCCTCCCCTGTGTCCTTCTCCTCTTTTAGATTTATTCTTTTCTAGTTCCTTTGTGTCTTCATAGTCAATTTTGTTTTATTTATTTGTTTTTCTCTCTAACTTACATCTCAAGTTTTTTTTGTTTCTTTTTTTTAATAAATTAATTTTTTATTGGTGTTCAATTTACCAACATACAGAATAACACCCAGTGCTCATCCCGTCAAGTGCCCCCCTCAGTGCCCGTCACCCATCACCCCCACCCCCTGCCCTCCTCCCCTTCCACCACCCCTAGTTCGTTTCCCAGAGTTAGGAGTCTTTAAGTTCTGTCTCCCTTTCTGATACTTCCCACACATTTCTTCTCCCTTCCCTTCTATTCCCTTTCACTATTATTTATATTCCCCAAATGAATGAGAACATACACTGTTTGTCCTTCTCCGATTGACTTACTGCACTCAGCATAACACCCTCCAGTTCCATCCACGTTGAAGCAAATGGTGGGTATTTGTCGTTTCTAATGGCTGAGTAATATTCCATTGTATACATAAACCACATCTTCTTTATCCATTCGTCTTTCGATGGACACCGAGGCTCCTTCCACAGTTTGGCTATTGTGGACATTGCTGCTAGAAACATCGGGGTGCAGGTGTCCCGACGTTTCATTGCATCTGAATCTTTGGGGTAAATCCCCAACAGTGCAATTGCTGGGTCGTAGGGCAGGTCTATTTTTAACTCTTTGAGGAACCTCCACACAGTTTTCCAGAGTGGCTGCACCAGTTCACATTCCCACCAACAGTGCAAGAGGGTTCCCTATTCTCCACATACTCTCCAACATTTGTGGTTTCCTGCCTTGTTAATTTCCCCCTTTATCACTGGTGTGAGGTGGTATCTCATTGTGGTTTTGATTTGTATTTCCCTGATGGCAAGTGATGCAGAGCATTTTCTCTTGTGCATGTTGGCCATGTCTATGTCTTCCTCTGTGAGATTTCTCTTCATGTCTTTTGCCCATTTCATGATTGGATTGTTTGTTTCTTTGGTGTTGAGTTTAATAAGTTCTTTATAGATTTTGGAAACTAGCCCTTTATCTGATATGTCATTTGCAAATATCTTCTCCCATTCTGTAGGTTGTCTTTTAGTTTTGTTGACTGTATCCTTTGCTGTGCAAAAGCTTCTTATCTTGATGAAGTCCCAATAGTTCATTTTTGCTTTTGTTTCTTTTGCCTTCGTGGATGTATCTTGCAAGAAGTTACTGTGGCTGAGTTCAAAAAGGGCATTGCCTATGTTTTCCTCCAGGATTTTGATGGAATCTTGTCTCACATTTAGATCTTTCATCCATTTTGAGTTGATCTTTGTGTATGGTGTAAGACAGTGGTCTAGTTTCATTCTTCTGCATGTGGATGTCCAATTTCCCCAGCACCATTTATTGAAGAGATTGTCTTTCTTCCAATGGATAGTCTTTCCTCCTTTATCGAATAATAGTTGACCATAAAGTTCAGGGTCCACTTCTGGGTTCTCTGTTCTGTTCCATTGATCTATGTGTCTGTTTTGTGCCAGTACCACACTCTCCTAATGACCACAGCTTTGTAGTACAACCTGAAATCTGGCATTGTGATGCCCCCAGATATGGTTTTCTTTTTTTAAAATTCCCCTGGCTATTTGGGGTCTTTTCTGATTCCAAACAAATCTTAAAATAATTTGTTCTAACTCTCTGAAGAAAGTCCATGGTATTTTGGTAGGGATTGCATTAAACGTGTAAATTGCCCTGGGTAACACTGACATTTTCACAATATTAATTCTGCCAATCCATGAGCATGGAATATTTTTCCATCTCTTTGTGTCTTCCTCAATTTCTTTCAGAAGTGTTCTATAGTTTTTAGGTATAGATCCTTTACCTCTTTGGTTAGGTTTATTCCTAGGTATCTTATGCTTTTGGGTGCAATTGTAAATGGGATTGACTCCTGAATTTCTCTTTCTTCAGTCTCATTGTTAGTGTATAGAAATGCCATTGATTTCTGGGCATTGATTTTGTATCCTGCCATGCTACCAAATTGCTGTATGAGTTCTAGCAATCTTGGGGAGGAGGCTTTTGGGTTTTCTATGTAGAATATCATGTCATCGTTGAAGAGGGAGAGTTTGACTTCTTCTTTGCCAATTTGAATGCCTTTAATGTCTTTTTGTTGTCTGATTGCTGAGGCGAGGACTTCCAGTACCATGTTGAATAGCAGTGGTGACAGTGGCCATCCCTGTCTTGTTCCTGATCTTAGGGGAAAGGCTCCCAGTGCTTCCCCCTTGAGAATGATATTTGCTGTGGGTTTTTCGTAGATGGCTTTTAAGATGTTGAGGAATGTTCTCTCTATCCCTACACTCTGAAGAGTTTTGATCAGGAATGGATGCTGTATTTTGTCAAATACTTTCTCTGCATCTAATGATAGGATCACATCTCAAGTTTTCACCATATATCAGGTAAGCCCTGGTTTTCTTTTCATATAAAAGAAAGAAGTAATTAAAAATATATATCTTGGGATCCCTGGGTGGCACAGCGGTTTGGCGCCTGCCTTTGGCCCAGGGAGCAATCCTGGAGACCCGGAATCGAATCCCACGTCGGGCTCCCAGTGCATGGAGCCTGCTTCTCCCTCCGCCTGTGTCTCTGCCTCTCTCTCTCTCTCTCTGTGTGACTATCATAAATAAATAAATAAATAAATAAATAAATAAATAAATAAATAATTTAAAAAAAATTTATAAAAATATATATCTTTACAGCTCTTTGAACATCATTCTAACTTTCCATTCAATGACAAAAACAATTCAAAGAAGAAGGATAGCCTTTCAACAACAGTGTTGGAGAATCTGGAAATATATAGGTAACAAATGAACCCTGACCTAAGTCTCAGACAATACACAAAAATTAACTCAAAATGGGTCATGGATTAAACAATAAAATATAAAACTTGTAGAAAAGAAAAACAGGAAAAAAATTCAACGTCTAGGTCTAGACAGAGAGTTCTCAAGCTTAAGAGCAAAAGTTTGACCTATAAAGGTAAAATCAGATAAATTAGATGTCAAAAACTAAAACTTTTACTCTGTGAAAGAATTGGTAAGGGAATGTACAGATAAGCCCACAGTGTAGGAGAAATATTGACAAACGACATATTTAAAAAGGACTAGTATCTAGAACAAAGAAAGAGCTCTCAAAACACAAAAATAAAGATATAAACATATGTAAAAGACTTAAAGAAACATTTCATCAAAGAAGATACACAGATGGCAAGTTAGCACGTGAAAAGATATTCAGCATCATCAGCCATTAGGGAAATTAAAATGAAAACCACAATGAACTGTCATTACATACCTAAGAGAATGGCTAAAATTTAAAAATGTCCGTCAGTATGAAAAGCTGGTGAGGATGTGCTTTATACTGATCCAGTTTCTACTGAATCACTCAAACATCGCTGGTGGGAATATAAAAAACAGCACAGCAATTCTGAAAAACAATCTGTCCATTTCTTAAAATAACTAAGCTTGTAACTCACAGGTGACCTACTAATTACATTCCTGGACATATATATCCCAGAAAAATGAAAACCTATGTCTACCCAAAAGCCTCATATATAATTATTCATGGCAGTTTTGTTTGTAATAGTCAAAAAGAGGAATAATCAACCCAGATGTCCTTTAGCAGGGGAATAGTTTTAAAAAGCTGTTGTTCATTCATACAGTGGAATACTATTCGGTGATAAAAAAGTTAAACTATTGAAATGTGCAACAAAAAAGAACATGCAACAACCTGGATATCCTACTGTAAGATACTGTACTATAGCTTTGCCAAATGTCATCATTGAAAGCATTGGGCAAGACTGGATAAAGGATATACATGGGCTCTCTTTGTATTATATCTTCCAACTGCTTATGAATCTACAGTTATCTCAAAATTAAAAGCTTATTTTTTTTTAAAAAAGGCACATAAATACTCCCTGAAGCTTGGAAAGATAGATGAAACAATAACTAGAGATTACATACAGGACCAGAATAATTCCTATTCTCATCAGCCAGTGTGTGAAAACTTGGGACTTGTAGATTCCTGAGCGTTGTGCGTCAGCAGGGAGACAAAATTAGTGCTACACTAAATGCTAACAAAGCTTAAAAGCATGACACAAAATTAACAAACTGTTCCCAAATAATTTAACTGCTTCCCGGAATAAAACTCAAGAATATTATTAGAAATGAAAAAAATCTAGCACCTAACAAGGTAAAATATGTAGCTACAAATCAAAAAATTGCCAGGAATTCAGTTTCTTCTATTCCTTTTGCCTTTTGCCTTCCTGGAATTTTTGGTTATCTTTAAATCTGATGACTGAAGCTTTCCTCTATATTTTTTTTCCAATTCACTCTTGTTTTAGTGGTATCTTTCTATTTAGACTTTCTTATTGAGGTGGAAAGCCCCAAGGCAATACCTTCCCTGTATAATGCTGGTATATTTTTTGTCATCTAAGTAATAAACCTTCCACCTTCCTCAATATGTTTGAATCACAAATATTATTACCATAATAGATTTGAAATTTAATTAATAATGTAATACATGTAGAATTAATATAAATATAATTGGCAAATAATATCAATTCCATTTTTTTTGACTAACTGGTCCAGATGTTGCTTATAATTATTAATTTCACATTAGATTTTTGATCCATAGTTTATAACATTTACATTATTTTTGTCCTAAGCCTAATCTCTACAGTTATAAGTTAAAGGTTGAAAGAGATATTTGCACTTTCGAGAAGTTGAACATCCTCTATATTGCTGTAGGTAGTACACCTGCATGAAAACTTTTAAAAAGGGATACAGGGCAGCCCTGGTGGCTCAGCAGTTTAGCACTGCCTTCAGCCCAGTGCCTGATCCTGGAGACCCAGAATGGAGTCCCACGTTGGGCTCCCTGCATGGAGCCTGCTTCTCCCTCTGCTTGTGTCTCTGCCTCTCTCTCTCATGAATAAATAAATAAAATATTTTTTTAAAAAAGGGATACAGATACAGATGGAAGGGTAAGTACAGCTCACCTAATAATGAACTTTCTAATGAAAAAATTAAGCTTTAGTTTATCACAAAATCTATAAGTAGATACTAGAAAGAGGTGATCAGATTTGCATTTTCAAATTACTTTGAAGAGTATACAGTATATATGTCAGACAATTGAAAATTCCAAGCAAGAATTTTAGTGATGAGGCTCTTTGCAACTGTTAAATGGTATAACCACAATATAGGATAGTGGCAGTGGGTACAAATAGAAGAGAGCAGAGTAAAGGATGTAGGATGTAAAATCATAGTTTACATGAAGAAAAGAGGTACTGCCAACATTTCTGGCTTAGGCTATAGGGTGGTTTTTAAATATAGAATTAAGAGAGATTAATTAATCTCACTTAGTGGATTTTGAGATAGGTTTTACAGCTATTGATTCAAGATGCCTGTGACACATGCAGGTAAAGGTGGTTTCTGCATTATAATGTCTATTACATGGGTAAACCAAAGGAAAACCTGCAGCCCAGGGCAGTATCATATACCCATAGACTCATAGTTTCTTCCTCATCTTCTGTCTTCTCTGACTTGCTTTACATTACCTTGGTACTACTAGAAAACAATATAACATACCTTTGTCTTTAGAAAATCTTGGCTCAAGTTCTTAGTGAACATTCTTCTTGGTGCCTTTTTAGTGAATTTTCAGTGAAAATGATAATTATCTATCTATCTATCTATCTATCTATCTATCTATCTATCTCCATACAAAGTTAAGAATATTTATTGGGAAAAAAATAGATACTTTGCAATTTTCCTGGATATACTCAAATTATTGTTGAAAAAAATGTTGTTAAAATGCCTATACCACTCAAAGCAATCTACACATTTAATGCTATCTTAATCCAAATACCAGCAGCATTTTTCACAGAGCCAGAATGAACAAATCTAAAATTTGTATGGAACCACTAAAGACTCCAAACAGCCAAAACAACCCTGAAAAAGAAAAAGAAAAGCCAGAGGCATCACAATTCCAAACTTCAAATTATATTACAAATCTATAGTAATCAAAACAGTATGGTACTGGCACAAAAATAGGATAGAAAACGCAGAAATGAACCTGCAACTACATGATCAATTAATCTTTGACAAAGCAGAAAATAATATCCAAAGAGAAAAAACAGTGTCTTTAACAAATGGTGTTGGGAAAACTGGATAGCCACATGCAAAAAAAATCAAACAATTACTTTTTTTTCACCATAGACAAAAATATATTCAAAATGGATGAAAGACCTAAATGTGACACTGGAAATCATTAAAAACCTAGAGGAGAACAGGGGTAGCAACTTCTTTGACATTTACCTTAGTGACTTCTTTCTAGATATGTCTCCAGAGGCAAGGGAAACAAAAGCAAAAATAAACTATTGGGGTTTCATCAAAATAAAAATCTTCTCTGCAGCAAAGGAAATTAGAAAACTAAAAGGTGACTTACAGAATGAGAGAAATATATTTGCAAATAGCATATCTGATAAAGGATTAGTATCCCAAATATATACAGAACTTATAAAACTCAACTTCCAAGAAACAAATAATCCAACTGAAAAAATGGGCAGAAGGCATGGGTAGACATTCCTCCAAAGAAGACATATGCTGATGGCCAACATATGTCATGAAAAGATAATCAACATCACCCATCATCAGGGAAATACAAACCAAAACTAAAAATGAGATACCACCTCACATCCTTCAGAATGGCTAAAATTAACAACACAAGAAGCAATAGGTATGAGAGATGATTTGGTAAAAAGGGAACACTCTCACACTGTTGGTGGGGATGCAAACTGGTGAAGCCACTGTGGAAAACAGTATGGAGTTTCCTCAAAAAGTTAAAAAGAGAACTATCTTATGATCTAGCAATTGCACCACTAAGTATTTACCCAAAGAATATAAAAATTCTAATGCAAAGAGATATGTGCACCCTGATGTTTATAGCAACATTATCTACAATAGCCAAAGTAGGAAACAGCCCAAATTTCCATCAACAGATGAATGGATAAAGAAAATGTAATATATATCTATGGATATGTATATCTCTCTATAATGGAATATTATTCAGCCATAAAAAAGGATGAAATCTTGCCATTTGCAATAAGGTAGAACTTAGAGAGTATTATGCTAAGTGAAATAAGTCAGTCAGAAAGGACAAATACCATATGATTTCACTCACGTGGAATTTAAGGAACAAAATAAAGGATCACTGGGGAAAAAAGGAGAGAGAAAGGCAAATCAGGAAACAGACTCAACTATAGAGAACAGACTGATGATTATCAGAGAGGAGGCAGTTAGGGGAATGGGTGAAGTAGGGGGTGGGAATTAAGGAGTAAACTTGTGATGAGCACCGGGTCTTATATCTAAGTGATGAATCACTAAATTACACACCTGAAACTAATATTGCAGTGTGTTAATTGGAATGTAAATAAAAATTGTAAAAAAAATATTATTGAAGGGATCCCTGGGTGGTGCAGCGGTTTGGCGCCTGCCTTTGGCCCAGGGCGCGATCCTGGAGACCCGGGATCGAATCCCACGTCGGGCTCCCGGTGCATGGAGCCTGCTTCTCCCTCTGCCTGAGTCTCTGCCTCTCTATCTCTCTGTGACTATCATAAATAAATAAAAATTAAAAAAAAATATTATTGAAGAAATAAGTTTGAATAGCACTTTTAAGATTTATTTGTATCTTTTATTAAAATAGTAAACACTTAAGGTGTGCCTGGGTGTCTCAGTTAAGCAGCTGACTCTTGATTTTGGCCCAGGTCATGATCTCAGGATCCTGAAATCAACCTAGGCTTATGATTCTCTCTCTCCCCCCTCCGTCTTCTGCTCCCCTCCATTCTCTCTCTCTCTCTCTCTCTCAAAAACAATGCATGCACATACACACACACACATACACATCTTTATTGAAGCAGCACAGATCTATAACTCTAATACACTATATGAAAAGAGCAACCACATGTACTAGTGGTAAAAAAGACTACCACAGAGGACACAAAATTAGCAGATCTTTCAGATCAAGTAAACCAAACAGGCCTCCAAAGTAGGCAAAATCAAAGAGTTTATGCTTGAAATTCCAAGGCTGGGCTGCATGAACTTGCTGTGATAGCCTCCTTAAAACTTTTTTAGTAGTGTCGAGAGACAGGGTCTAGGTTGGCGGTATCTTCATAAGCAAATGCCCAAACTACTGTAAAAAGCAAGTTTCAGGGGTTTCAAGATAAAGAAGAAGCAGAGTCGCAAAATGCCCTGGACTTGCCAATTGTCATTTGACAAGTATTAATGGCTAAATCATACTAAAAAAAAAATCTACATAGAAATACACAGATGCACACACACACACATATACAAATGAACTACCTTTTGCTGTCCAGGATTCATTGTAAACTAGAGAGATTTCCTACTTTCAAGAGCAGCAGAGCCATATCCAAGAATAGAGACTGACAAAGATGCATTTTAATTAAAGCTCTAACAATTATCCACTGACTGTTTTTCAACATTAGCTACATATTAGCATTACCATAAATTTTATAAATAATAACACACAGGCTCCAAGTCAGACAATCAGAATCTTTGGGGCTGAGATCTAGAAAACACTGTATTTTAAAAGGCCCTCCTTTCACACCCCACCCTTGAACATTCTAATGCAAAGAAATACAAAAAACAGTAAGGCCAAACAAAACTAGAATTAGGATAGGAAGGAGGAGAAAACAGAAAATATTAGTTATTATGTTGTCCTTATCATTCGCACAAAATAACTAAAATATAGCATTATAGAAAGGCTGATAATATGTGTAAAGCAATAATATGATCACAAGAGAACTAAGTCCTGATTATAAGTCCCCTCCAAATTCAGAAGGGGAACACACATACAGAAAACAAGACAAAGACAATGCAAAGCAAATACTTTAAAGAAAGATTAAAGGGAAGAATTAAATAGTGCAAATATAATATACAATGAGGTGATATAATTAAAGCCAAGCATATGAGAACAGGTATATACACATAGACACATTCCTACACATACTCCACACACATTTGTAATCAGCCATTCAAAGGGAAAAAAAAACAGATATTTGTTAAATATAAGACATAGTTATAACTGAAAGCAAGATGTCTGAAAGAAAAAGAATGATCAAAGATGTATCTGAAAGAAAGATATATCTGAAAAATGCAACTGAAAAGAAAACAAAAAGCATAATCTTGTATCAATGGTTTGAACTTAGGGGGACAAAAAGCCTTCCTCAAGACAAAGAAGGGCACTCTAAAAATAAAGAGTAAACTGAATCATGAAAATCTGTCATAAGTATTTTTCTTCCAAATGACCTGGTGTCGATATTAATAGAAATTAATTTAAAACAATAAAAATCCCTAAAAGTAGAGACAGAATTAGAATAGTTTTAATGAGGAGGAGACTTTATAATGTTTTTAAAATCAAACAGTCAAACTTTAATATTCATAAATAAAAACTACAGGACACTGTATAGCTTTGATTATTTGAGTTCCACTTAAATGATTGATCAATTTATATCTCTCATTTGCGTCTTGCTTAGCATTGTGTAAATCACTGAAAATCTCTTCTAAGAGTTTTTGCATAAAAAATTTAAAAAGTAAAAATTTTTTGCATGAATTCAATTTTGTACATCTTTGTGTATAGCTTCATACTTTTTTATCCACTGTTTAGATTCATAAAACTAAGACAACTATCATATGGTTTCACTCATATGTGAATTTTAAGAAACAAAACAGAGGATAATAGAGGAAAGGAGGGGAAAATAAAAAGACAAAATCAGAAAAGAAGACAACCATGAGAGACTCTTAACCATAGGAAACAAAATGAGGGTTGCTGAAGGGGAAGTGGGTGGGGAGTTGGGTAACTGGGTGATGGCATTAAGGAGGACATGGGATGTAATGAGCACTGGGTGTTATATGCAACGATGAATCACTGAACTCTACCCCTGAAACTAGTAAGACAATAAATGTTAACTAAATTGAATTTAAATAAAACAAGATATAAGAAAAAAAAGATTTATAAAATGACCATCATGGTGCTGACACAGAACTGTTCTGTCACTACAAAGGAACGCTCTTGAGATATCTGTTGAAAGACATACCTTCCTCTTGCTTGTTAGGGAAGCATAGCCACAGTTGATCTGTTCTCCATTTTTTAACTGTCATTTTAAGAAATATATAAATTCAACTATATGGTATGTAACTTTTTGAATTTGGCTTTTTTTCTCAGCATAGTGCAGAGATCCATACAGATTGTTATATATCAATAGTTCTTACTTTTTTTTTTTTTTTTAAAGCTGAGCAGTATTCCATTGCACGGCAGTACCACAGTTTGTTTAACCATTTACCACTGACCATTTACCAAATCTGGGCGATTTCCAGATGGGCTCTTACAAATAAAGCTGCTATGAACATTGTGTAAATGTATGTTTTTTTTAAGGCTTACTGAGGTATAACTGATATACAAAAAAAAAAAATCTTAACATATTTAATGTTTACAATTGGATGAGTTAGGCCTTATACATATAGCCTTGACACTGTCACCATAATCAAGGTAATCAATATATCTCTTACCTCCAAAGTTTTCTTTGCATCACTTCAGGGATTTGTTTGTTTGGTTTTTGTTTATTTGTTTGTTTTTGTGGTAAGATCATTTAAGATCTACTCTCTTAAAATTTTAAGTGCACAATACTGTATTGTTACTATAGGTTATGCAGCAGATCTCTAGCAGAACTTACCCATTGTATAACTGCAACTTTATATTCATTGAACAACAATCTTACATCATCAAACTTGATTAACTAGAATGTATAGTAATATCTGAAGATTCTCTTAGATTTTCATAATTACCAGCAATTATAAGCTGGGGGTGATTCTACACCCCAGGAGATATTGGCAATAATATCTAGACATTATTTTGTTATCACAAACAGGGGGGTGATGGCAACTAGTGAATAAGGTCAAGGTGCTATTCAACATCCATGTGCTGTATTTCATCACTAGATTTCTAATATTTAAATATTCTTGAATTTATTCCATTCATCATTTTATGTATCTTATTGCATTATTAAATTGAAATAGCTAAAAATTTAAAAAATTTTGCATTTATTCATTTGTAAGAACTCTCTGTAATGTTCTTTTCTCATTTGTATGTTTCTCAATCATTATCCAGGTTATAAGCCTCATAAAGTGCATTGCTTTTTCCCCTGGAGGTTTTTGTAATATATTATTCCTATAATTTTTTGATAAAATTGTTTCTAAAATTTCTTTTTTTTTTATTTCAGGTACTTCTTTTATTATTTTTATTATTTTTTTAATTGAAATTCGATTTGCCAACATATAACACCCAGTGCTCATCCCATCAAGTGCCCTCCTCATTGCCTGTCACCCAGTTACCCCTGCCTGCCTCCCCCTTCCACTACCCTTTGTTCATTTCCCAGAGTTAGGAGTCTCTCATGTTTTGTCATCCTCTCTAATTTTTTCCACTCATTTTCCCTCCTTTCCCTTATAATCCTTTTCACTATTTCTTATATTCCTCATATGAGTTAAACCATATAATGATTGCTCTTCTCCAATTGACTTACGTCACTTAGCATAATACCCTCCGGTTCCATCCACATTGAAGCAAATGCTGGGTATTCATCCTTTCTAATGGCTGAGTAATATTCCATTGTATACATTTCTTATAGTGTGCTTTGTCTATGTGCATATGTGTGTGTTTCATGTTACATTTTACTTGCTTACTAAATTGTGTAGGTCTATTCAGGCTTTCTATTTCTTTTTGACTCAATTTAAATGAGTCATGTTTTCCCATGAAGTGTTTATTTCATCAAGAATTTAAAATTTAAGGCATATGGTAATTGAGTATTATAATATTTGACTATTGTTATATTATATCTGAGTCTGTATTCCATATTTTATTAATTTCTGCCCTTACCTATATTTTTCCTGTTTTGTTTTACCATTCAGAGGCTTACTTTACTGTTCTTTCACCAACATAGAAAACACATTATTGACTAAGATTATGATCTTTGCAGCTAGTCTACTTACTTGAACCTTCACTCTGCATTTACCAAGTTCTGTGTCCTTGTTCATGTTATGTAATCTCTCTGAGCCTCAGATTCCTCATTTGCAAAATGAGATTATTAATAATATCTTCCTCTAAAGGTAGTTTGAAAATTTAAAAAGTAGAATCTTCAAATAGTTTGTTGTTATACTATACATTCAATACTGCTTATATAATATTTTAAAATTTTGAATGCTTAGGATTTTAACATTTAATCATTATTAGCTAATTGGTCATTTTAGTTTATAAAATTCCCTTTAGGTATTAATCACAGGAATCCATGTGATCTGCATCCACATACTTTGAGGTGTAACATGTTTGTTTTTGTATTATTTTTAGATTTTGTGATTTCTGTTATTATCTCACATAAACTATTTCACATACTACACATACACTGTAGCTCATTTGGGTTTAAGATTCTATCCTGACACACATTTGTTTTCAAAATTGTAGAGATATTTTTCCACCGTGTTCTGGCTGTTTACTAAAACATCTGTAGCCTAACTGATATTCTTTTGTACATAGCCTGTATTTTCCTGCCTCTGGTTGGTTTTAATATTTTTTTCTTTGTCTTCTGAGTTCTGCTTTTTTATTACAGTTGTTCTGATTGTGGGCTTATATTCGTTTAACCTATTTTAGTTTCATTATGTTTTCTATACTGAGGATTTATATTCTTTCCACTCTGGAATACTTTCACATGTTATTTGCTTTTCTCCCATTAAAATTATTGTCTCCCTCTATAACTATAATTAGAACTTTATGGACCATATCGCATCCTCCATGAATCTCAGTATTTTCATACTTTCCATCATATTTTCTTATTGTGTATATTCTTAGTATTTTATTCAGATTTACTTCTTGTTATATAGTATCTCTATATAATTACTCTGTTAAAAGATATGCATAATGTACCTATATCAGATGAAGCAAAACTCAGAGCAAAGAATATACAAGTGACAAAGAATATAAACACAAACATTTAATTATGAGAAAGAAGTCAATTCACTAAAAGGAGTGGAGAAGAATGTGACTAGCCTAATGACTTTGGAAAACATTGTTTTAATTGAATATCATAAGACTAAAAACCCAAGAAATTGTACATAAAAATCCAAAAGTTATACTCTTGTTGTATTTTTTCATAGGTTGCAGGTTAGCAATTCAGCAAATAATTTACATTTATTCTAGGCTTGAACACATAAAAAATGAATCATAAATCATGACAAACAGATTCCTTCCTGGCAGAAAAAAATTACAGATTAGCAAGGGTGAAAGTTCAGTTAAACTCAGTGGCAATATATTAAAATCAGATATAGCAGTATGGCCCCATCTTTATTATATAGAGATAGTGATAGAAATAGAGATGATACACAGAAACAGAGATAAAGACAGGTATATGATTAATAGATGAAGGAAGACATATATGTATGTATGTGCAGTTTCCTAGATCTGTTTACTGAGAAGGCTAGAAACAGTGACACTCCAGTAGCAATGAGTACACCCAGCTTCCATATCTTAGATTCTAACCTTCATTCTTCAGTAAGAGAACTCAGGAACCCCTGAAGAAATGGCTGAGTCTACCATTAAAGGAGGGAAAATACAACATGAGACTGGACTGGAGCATTCTGTCCAGGAATATAAAAAGGAAAAATATAAAAAGGAAGAAAATGCTGAGCCAACACTATACTATTGTTGTAATGTACACCATACTTTATTATTGTTGCTTTTAAAAAGTAAAAAAAAAAAAAAAAAGGATCGGGTCAAAAAGATGTTGTATCTACCTGAAAGAGTTTCCAATGACCAAGTCTGGTACAATTTAAATAATAATTATAACAATAATAATAATAATAGAATTGGATTATAAATAAAAATGCAATAAATGTCTTTGAGCTCATACTGATATAAAAGAACAATTGACTAAATAAATAAGGAGGGGAGAAGGGACAAATATTCTTTACAGAATAATTCCAAGTCATAACAATAGAATAAATGGTGACAGATATTCATCACTGGGACACCTCAGTAATAATTGCTGCAGGCAAAATACATAGATAAGTTCCATGATTAGCGACCAAAACTCTAAGGAGAAACATGATCTTTGCATAACCTCAATGTATCTTCCCCCAAATAGTCATTAATTACTTTGGAGGTTTTAGCATATGTCCACACATTCTTTCATTATCCTCCCACCAGGAGGTGGAATTCAACACTTCACCTCCTGAATTGGGTTTGTCTAGTGAATCACTTCTGATTAACAGAGAACAGAAAAGAAAAAATATTAACCTAATGGTGGAGAGTCCTAGTACACATTACCTTAATCAACTGATCAAGGCTAACATCACCAGTAATAAATCATGTTGATACCATGCACTCCTGGTATGAGAAGAGCACATCACCTCAGTGATATTTACAATAATACATAACTTCAATCTATTCAGGAGAAAACATCAAATAAACTCCAAGTGAGGGACACTGCACAAAACACCTGATCAATACTCTGCGAAAGAGCTAAAGTCATAAAAAGAAAAAAAAAAAAAAGGAAACACTGGATAATTGTCACAACTGAAAGAGACCAGGGTGATGACTAAATGCCACATGGTATTCTGAATTAGGTCTTAGAGCAGAAAAAGGACAGCAGGAAAGCTATGAAATCAGACTAAAGTGTGTAGTTTAGTTCATAGTGTTACAGCGATGTTAAACTCCTAGTTTGTTTTGCAAACTGTGCTTTATTTTTGAATTAGATAAAAGGAGAAACATAGTTTTGAAACATTTTGTTCTCTAGCTTTTTGATGTTCACCTATAATAGAGCTCAGTTGCCAGAAAGTATGCTGGTGCATGTGCCCGCAGACACACGCCCTCCTCAATCTGAGTTCTTTCTGGGCAGGGTCATATCTCCACATCCTAGTTCCCTATACTGCTAAATAGAGTTGACTAATAAGTGTGCTTTTAGGAAGAAGTTGGATGTTTGGACTGAAGGAAGTGTATAAATGAGAATAGTTAACTCTAGAAGTTGTTCTCTTTCCTTTTAGGTAATATTACACTAATATCATCTTAAAAGGCCAGAATGGTTATAGTTTCTATCACTGAACTCTCTATTGCTGTCAGTTGTTACTCCACATTAAGCCTCAGGCTCCCCAGCTTTGGGTTGGTTATTGACACCACAGGATATCGAAGTCTCTGTCCTGAAGCTAAAAAGATAATTTCATAGTCTTAAAGATTTTATAAAGTTGTTATTGTCTCTGTATTAAAGACATTTGGTATATTTAGTCTTCATGTAATCATCTGTCTTAGAAACTGTCTAAGCAATATAACTTTTTCCATTCTCTCTTGAGCAATATCCACTTTTACCCACCTTTGGTTCATCTGTGCTTATCAAATCCTGTCCCCACTATAATACTCATCCTATTGTTACTAATACTTATTGGATCCATTACATTTCCTAAGAACCTTCTTCTATCTTTTTTTGTTCACTGTAACAAAAGAAACCTAATACTCTTACCAGCATATTATGTTTCTAGAAAACTACTTAAGTGATTGACATTTATTTTTCTGCCTCTTTTCTGGATTGGGGTCAGTGGGAACATAATATTCAATATTTTCTTGACTACTTTAAGATGATTGTTCAACAATCCTCAGTTAAGAGCCCCTGCTATTTTCCTTGTTTTAATAAATGTACCATGGTTATGTAAAATGTTAAAACTAGAGGAAGCTGAACATAGAGTACTGAGGAATAAAATTTTAAAGTGTCAAAAATTGCCAAAAGAGACTCCTAAAAAAATTAAAAGACAAGTCATTGACTAGGACAAAGTATTTGCAAAATATATGCACGCAGGGCACCTGGGTGGCTCAGTGCTTGAGTGTCTGCCTTTGGCTCAGGTCATGATCCTGGGGCCTGGGATCAAGTCCTGCATTAGGCTCCCCGTGGGAAGCCTGTTTCTTCCTCTGCCTATGTCTCTGCCTCTCTCTGTGTCTCTTATGAATAAATAAATTTTTAAAATCTTAAAAAAAAACAAAATACCTGCATACTAAAATTTAGGATATGTAAAAAATTTTACAACTCAGTAAGTTTAATAAGACATACATTCCAGTAAAAATTGGGCAAAACATTTGAACGAACACTACCAAAGAAGTTATATAGATGGAAACAAAGCACATAAAAATAGTCATTAGGAAAATGCAAATTAAAACCACAATGAGGATTACAGTGCACACATATAACCATAGCTAAAATGAATGTTGCTGATTATACTAAATATTGTTGACTATGCAGCAATTGAAGCTCTCATGCACTGCTTCTAAGAATGCAAAATGTTACAGTCACTTTTGAAAACAGTTTGGCATTTTCATGTAAAGGTATATGTGCATATACTATATGACTCATCAGTTGACTCTCAGATTAGTTGAAAAACAAAAAGGTATGTTCATATAAAGAGCTTGTATTGAGATTTCCATGAAAGCTTTCTTCATTGGGGGGAAAAAAAAAAATGGAGACAACCCAAATGTCCATCGACCAGTGAATGCTAAATGAATCAACAAATTGGATTGTTTCTATACAAAATAATGATAGTCAGAAATAAAATGGGACAACCTACCAATACACACATGATATGGATGAATCTCAAAGGCATAATGAAAAGCTGATGCAAAAGATTATGTAGTAAAGTGACTCCATTCATTTAAAATTCTAGAAGAGGCAAAACTACTGACAGAAAGCAAGTGAGCAGTTGCCCAAAGACAGTAGCTAGCAGGACTGCCAAAGGGCACAAGGGGCAGATTTTTAGGGGGTGATGGAAATAGTCATGATTGCGGTGATGGTTACATGTCTAAATATGTTTGTCAACACTCAGAAAACTGTACATTAAAGTTGGTAAGTTTTATTGTGTATAAATTTATTTCAATAAAAATTATATTTTAAAAATTGTCTAACTTCTGACTTCTCTGCTTTTTCTTAAGAAAATGTATATTTTTGTCTTTTCTTTCTGAGTTAATGGATATAGGTAAAGAAAACATAAACTCCCTGACTCCTTCAAATCCATATAAAAGGAAGATCCCATGAAATACAAATGGTATGAAATTTGTTGACTCATGATCTGTCTGTAGCTTCTAGTGACAAGCTTGCTTTTGCAGCGAGAGATACATCTTATGTCTTGACTGGAATAATACACAACTGCATCTTCTATGTTTTTGGAGAGGAGCCATTTAAGGCTGGCCTTCTGATATGAATTAAATCTGTTGGCAATGAGGATACCTCAAACCGAAAAGGCTATTTAAGAAAATAAAAAAATCATTTATGTCAGTTTTTCCATTACACTATTAACCCTGGTGTGCTTTTCAAAATAGAGGATCTGAATTAGCATTACATATTGTCTATTACTTTGGGACAGAATATAACAAAGTGTAAAAAATCAAGAACTCTGCTTCATTAACTTCTCTAATCAACTGAAACACTCCCTCTTTTCTACTCCTTTACTTATCACTTACCCTTATAAACTAAGGGTTAAACCTCCTTCGAGTGTGTCCCTTTACAGTTCTGGGCACCTAATATCCATAGCAAGGAGGAATGAGTTGAGCTCCAAAAATTCACAAGAGTAGTCTCACATTTGGGATCATATCCTAGGACAAAAGTCTGTTGAATTTTCTTATGTTCATTCTAAATTTCAAAAACACAATTCTAATTTTCCAGAGTTATAACACTTACTAGACACAAAAGCTAAATAGTCTAGAGATCTGTTACACAGCAATGTAAATATACTTATCATTACTGAATTGTACACTTAAAAATGATTAAAGTGGTAAATTTAATCTTATTTTTTTTACTAAAATAAAGAAGGTAAATATCGTAGAATGGATAGAGTTTTAAGGAAATATTTCAGTGCCTCTGCTTGTAGAATTTCCTTATAAATCTAACTGATTTTTCATTTCTATTCTATTTTATATGCATATTGCATTCATCCTGGAATAAACTTTTTATTTCAGTGGCTAGTGGTCTGTCCACAAGAATTATATTGTGTTATAATTCACAAAGGCCTATTTACTTATATAAAAATTGAAATGTGAGAACATCTGGCTGCAAGAACTGCCACACAATTAATTATCAGCATTAATTCTGTTGCCTTAGATAACTAGGCAGGTGAACTCTTCCCCATTCAACAAATCTGTATATTTCCCAAATTGGTACACACCATGAAATACATGATCTCCTCAGGCTTATAGGAGTCAATCCACATTGAAGCAAACATGAATACTTACATTCCCATGCTAGGATTTTCCTCACATTTCTGGAAGTCTATTTGAAGGAATTAAGCATTCTAAAATATTTATGTAATCTTTTATTACAGGAGATCTTTAATATCTATTTTCTAAAAACTAACAAACACAAAAGAAGCAAAAATACTTCTTTTCAGAACCAGTAAGACATGAAATTTTCTCTCTTTCTCTCTCTCTCTCTCTCTCACACACACCCACACACACACATACACAGAGAACTTTTAAAAAATTTTTGGTCACTCTATGTTATTAGAAATTTTATAAAGTCTAACATACTAGCTTTCTTTTTGTTAAATGATAACAAGTTTCTAGTTAAAATTCCCAGATGGATGAATTTGCTCAATTCCTGACCCTGGAATAGCATAGCACCCTCTAATTTGGGGAGATTGTTCCACTCTTGACACTAACCATGCTGTTGTAGAGGGAATTACATATCATTGTATCCAAGAACTCTAATGGTATTTTTGAACACTTGAACAAAATCAGACTAATTGGTATATTCTTCTATGACATTTTAAATCTGAGGACTGAAGTATGATGTGTAATGACCCTGGCATAGCAAAAATAAAAGTATACTAGCCTGCAAGCTACCAGTGCCAAGGAGAATTAGCTAGTTAGCTATTATAAGTCTCAATGATGAGAAAAAAAAATCCATGATGAAGATGCAGAGAATAAGCCATACCTTTCAAATCCCTGTTCTCAGTCATTTCTGAGAATAGCTAATGTGTTGTGAGTCCTAAAGTCTGCTTAGGTAAACCATAAATTCCAGTCTCTAAGTGTGTTCCAGTTGGATTTCTGCCATTTACATTCAACATTAGTCTTGAGTGGATATTTTGATGAATACTTTATTTTTTTTAGACTGAATTTTCTTTCATGCATCTACTAAAGTCAGTTGTTGCATAGTCTGACACTGGATTAATATTTATCATAGAAAATTAGGCTTCAAAGTAGAGGAATTTATTTTCCTTCATATTCTGGATATTAACAGCTTCTTTTAGATTACTGAAATACTTGAATATATTTTCAGCCTCCAATGTTGGGGCAACATTTTGGTAGCAAAAAAATCACTGAATTATATAAATATGAATTATAAATCCTAAATAAAAGTTAAATCATTATTAGCAGTTTAAATCTATTTCTGCTTGCCCAAAAAGAATGGTCTTTCTTTTTCACTAGTGTTTTATGTTTCTTATATCCATATGGCCATTTGTACATTCATTCAGAATTTATTTGCTAACAATCCAGTATGCCTCAAGTGTGTACTATTCTACAAAACTTTACAGTATGATGAATAAAAATCACTGTTAACTATTTTACTTTAAAGCTGAATTTGTTAGTCATATTTACTTTGCTTGGAAAACAAAGCATTATGAAACACAAATAGTCCTTATGTAAAATTCAATTTTATGTGTTCACTTGACTGGGCTAAGGGATGCCCAGATCACTGACAAAATATTATTTCTAGGTATTTCAACATCTTATAATAATTATTTTTCTATATATCTTTCTATAACCCATTAGTTCTGTTTCTCAGGAGAACTCTAATACTTCTTTGGAATAGTTAAGTTAATCAGAACCAGATGAATGAGGTCAGAATCAGCAGGTTATTTTCACAGGAGTAGTGAGAAAATCAACCTCTTGCCAAACAAAGCTCGTCATTTTGAATTAACAGCTTTTTCTAATTCTAAAAGTTGTTCTTTCCTAAAACAAACATTCAAAATCTCAAGGTTACAATTTACCTTAGAAGTATTCAATCTTTTTAATACTATGGAAGAGATCTTTCTCTCTTTTTAGAAAAAAAAATTAAGAAGAAGAAAGATACAGAATAGGTATAGATTTCACTTAATTTTCATGATAACTGCCATGTAAATATTTGATAGACTTCATTATCTTTCTTTGTAAATGAAGATAATGGACAATCCACTGCTTTGCATGATCAAAAGCACTTGTGTGAACAGCTTCTTAAATAGTATTATTAAAATGTTATCACCAAATATTAGCTTGACATTTGTGGCCTCAGGTATCAACGCTAATATTAATCAAAGTTGGATGAAAAATATCTGGGTCTTTTAATATTATCTAACCCACAAAAGAATTGAAGTTCAGAATAGAGGCCAACATACAAATACCTAAAAATATTACAAAGTAATTAGTTTGGCCAAAGAGTGTTCAAAAAGACAATGAAAGTACAGGGGCTAGAGAAGTTCATTATCCATGCATTGGTAGACTCAGAAAAGTCTCCAATGAAGAAATGAAATTTCATCTGGATACAGGATAAATAAAATTTTTCAGGAGAAAAACAAGAGAGAGTCTTTTCGTTTTCTAAGACCATCATAACAAGATACCACAGATTTTGTGGTTTAAAACATCAGGAACACATTTTCATAGTTCTTAAGCCTAGAAGTCCTAAAGCAAGGTGTTGGTAGGGCCATGCTCCCTGCAAATCCTCTAGTGAATGATCCTTCCTGGTGTCTTCCAGGTTCTGCTAGTCCCAGACATCCCCTAGTTTGTGATGGCATAACTCCAGTCTCTGCCTTCCTCTTCTTTTTGTTCTTTAGGGAAGAACAAATTTTAGAATTATGGAAGAGTAGGAAGCTCTGCCACTGATCAGAATCAGCTGAAAAGAGGTAACATTAAATCAGACATTTGTGACAAGGGACAGTAATATGAGTCATGACATCCTGTTCACTCTAAAAGAAGGGTGGGGCACCTGGATGTTGTGTTCAGTTGAGCATCTGACTTAGTTTCAGGTCAGGCCAGGATCTCATGGTCATGAGATTGAGCCCTGGGTCAGTATCAGCTGCTCAATCAAACTCAGCGTGGAGTTTGCGTAGGATTCTCTCTCCGTCTGCAGCCCCCACTTGTATTCTCTCTTGCTCTCTGAAATAAACAAATATTTTTTTAAAGTAAATAAATAAAAGAAGGGAAATACATTTCCTGAATTGAGGAAATAAAGCAATAAATTGCAGGTGAATACATTAGAGAATACCATTTTGTGTAATGGCCAAATTCTTCACATTTACCACACTCTTTTATCAGTTTCCAAGATTATTCTTGAGCAAATATCTGCCTGCCCCTCATTGAGTGACCTCAAGTCAAGACTTGTAATGATAGCAAAAGAACAATCAATAGACAGATGAAGAGTGCATATTAGAATAACTATGAAACAAAATTTTAGATATATAGCTCTCAAAACTATGAGAGCATAATGCTCTCATAATGAGAAATCAACAAGAAAATTTTGGAATGCCAGTGTAAGATCAGTAAATTAAAGAGCTTTAAGTCATTACCGAGGTTGAGTGAAGGGGAAGGAATGAATACTAACTAAACAAAACCAGAATAAGCTGCCATGAAAAGGTGAGGACTACTGGAAGTACAATAATTTAAAAATTAACTTTTATTTTCTAGTCACCTTCCAAAATGAAAATATGGTAATGTCATTTCTCAAATCAATATATGCTTCTAGCTATCTACTGGCTCTGAACATTTAAAATTTATTTGTATGGCTTTTTTTTTTCTGGTTGCAATCTACTCTTTTCCTCTTTTACTTCTACCATTATATATTATTTGTTGACATTTTTTTTAATTTTTTTTTATTTATTTATGATAGTCACAGAGAGAGAGAGAGAGAGAGGTAGAGACACAGGCGGAGGGAGAAGCAGGCTCCAGGCACCGGGAGCCCGACGTGGGACTCAATCCCGGGTCTCCAGGATCGCGCCCTGGGCCAAAGGCGGGCGCCAAACCGCTGCACCACCCAGGGATCCCCATTTGTTGACATTCTTAAATGTGCCATGAACTTCTGTGACTTCTACATTTACTTCATCTTGGTCTTTCTATCACTCTATTTAAAAAATCCTTCCTCAAACTTGTGATATTGTTATTGTTGATCTCCTTTAAGAACCAGGTCAGGGACGCCTGCGTGGCTCAGCAATTGAGTGCCTGCCTTTGGTCCAGGGCATGATCCTGGAGTCCCAAGATCGAGTTCCTCATCAGGCTCCCTGCATGGAGCCTTCTTCTCTCTCTGCCTACATCTCTGCCTCTCTCTCTATGTCTCTCATGAATAAATAAATAAAATCTTAAAAAAAAAAAAAAGAACCAAGTCAAATGTCACCTTCTCTGTGAACTTTTCCCTTGGAAGACAAAAATAATTAATCTCTCATTACTTTGTTTATGCTTCTATCAAAATATATGACACATTTAGAAATGACATTAATCAGTGGCATTTGAATAATCAATATTTTTCCAATTGAAATTAGAATTCCAGGTGGAATATTAAGAACTTTTGGTTCAATTGTTATAGGAAAAAGGGAGGAAAGGGTGGGCTTGGCAGTTGTCAGAGGAAATTACATAAATTTAGTTTGTGAGGAACTCAGACTTTCTTTGTGGAGATTCTTGGTTGAATGAACCAGTTCTACAAAACAACCAAAAGGGCATGGCAAACAAGAATAAATAGCCGAAAGAAGGAGTGGGTGAATGACAGGGAAACTCAAAGACAGAAGTGACTCAGAAGTCATGCCAGCAGCCTCTGTCAGAGTTTATCTCCAGCCAAACATGGTCCCACTGCCACACTGGCATCTAGAAATTGAAAAGTTTATGAGGAGAAAAGATAAAAGACAAAAGCAAACAAGGATTTACAAATGGACCAAGCATCAAACACATTACTAAGACAAGAATTCAAACCAAGGAAAACATGAGAGAAGAATTGTCAGAATTAAAATCACTATGAGAATATTAGACTTAGGACAAGAGAGGCTTGATACCAAACTCCAAATATTTGTGACAGAATTTTTAAACTCATTCTACCTTAGTTCAGTGATTCTTAAACCCACATGATTATCAAAATGACTATTTTCTCTTAAACTACAAATCCCAAATTCTACTTCCAGATATCTAGAATTAGTAAATCTGCATTAAAAACAAACACATTAAAAAACAGATAAGGAATGTCACTCTAATGTTTTCAGCCCGTTTGGTCTAGGCTGGAAACATGACTCAATCAGGGTGAACCGATGCTTGCCTCTATTTTCCTATTTATCTAGAGTTTTAAATTTCACCAGTATTTCTATTGAAAACCTTTCTCATTTGTAGTATGTCACCTGAATTCTTGCTACTTATGTTCCTTGGATATCTTGCTCTATGTAATGGTTTGTTTTATTTGTTTCAAGGAAAGAGCCCAAGTGTCTGAAGATGTGCTTTCTTCCACTTTCTGAATAGATCTCAGCCTCAAACCCCTGTTTGTAAGCAAGATAGTATCGTTGATTTTATTTTGCTAGCATCAAGACTCTTCTTGACTTAATAGCTTCTATCCTCAAATTTTTGTCAACAGATTCATCAAGAATATTCGCAATTAATACGCTTATGCTAGTGTTAATGGTACAGTTTCAAAACTATAATTAACACTTCAGTATATAATTAATACTAACATTTCAACCATATATTAGAGTTGACAAATTTCTGATTAAATGAACAAACTGAATAAATATTCAGCAAACATTTACCTACAACATTACAGCTGACAAATTTCTGATTAAATGAATGAACTAAGTATTCAACAAACATTTATCTACAACTACTGTCTGAACTATAGTAATTAGATGAAGATTGTGGGACAATGACAAATCAATTTCAAAGGCAAATTTACAATCTCTTGAAAATGAGAAAAGAAAGCTATAATGCAGCCATGTTTTGATTTTAATAGTTGTGAAATACTAGCACATATGTTATATGTAGACCATGTATAATGAGATATTTTATTATATTTTTTTTCTGTAAAGTAGGACATTTTTTCTGTAAAGAGCCAAATAATAAACTTTTTCAGATTTGTGGGCCTTATTCTTTGCTGCAGCTATTCAAATTTGCAATTATGCAAAAGCAGCCATAGCAAAATATAAAAGAATGGGTGTGGTTGTGCTCCTACAAATTTCATTTACAAAAAATAGGCAGATGACTGAATTTGACAGCTTACATTAAACCTTACTAGTACCTGTTTTAGTGGACATGATTTGTCCATGATATATTATGTATTGTTTTAGTGGACATGATATATTATGATATATTATGATATATTATGATATATTATGTATTGGTGCAGTAAAATATGAAAAGATTTTCTTTTTAAAAAACCTTTTTAACAATATGTACTGAAGATATGATAAACTTTGTATAGAATATAGCAAACTATTTTCACAGTATAAAAGTTTTGGAATTCATGTTGCCAAATTTTTATAACATACTCTGTGCTGCATGATACAAGGGAAAAAGGAAGGGACAAACACATACTGGTTTGAAAAATCTTCCTAACAATTTGTTATGATTCTTAAATTAACATTGGTTAAGAGGAGCACAAGTTGCTGGATGGTTAAGTCATTGGTCAATAATGTACCACAAAAGAAATTGAAATGGAGAAGTTTACTACTCACAAGTCCTGGAGGAAGTCGCACGGGCTACAGGTACCTTGAGTGGCTACTAGGTAATTATCAGAAACCAGAAGAGGTAAGAAAGGGTTCTTCCTAGTGCTTTCAGAGAGAGAATATGGCCCTGTCAATAGTTTGATTTTAGATTTTTAATCCCATAACTGTGAAAGAATGAATTTATGTTGTTTTAAACCATTATATTTGTGGTAATTTGCTATGGCAGCCTTGGGTGGGATAGTGTCCATAATATAACTTTCAAAGCTGTGCTGAAGGGATCCTTCTCTGGATCCTCTCAAGTGGTCTAGTTAGGGGGCAAGAAAACGGGTGGCATTCAAAATCCACTCCACATTCCTATCTCCTTAAGCCTTGGACCCTAAAGACCTTCTTCTATCTCAAGCATTTTTTAAAATATTGACTTTCATTGTGTCCTAATTACCACTGGCAATGGGTTCATTAATACCTTTAAATCTAATTGATCAGAGAATCAATTCCAGATTCCCAACCTTAAGTCTTTCTTCACAGAATTCTGGTGCCAAAAATTTTATTAATTTTGATATACTTAAGGAAATAGAGCCACTACAATTTTTCGGGGAAGAGTTTCATGGAGGAATGCCAACTTAAACAAATGTAGAAGGACATATTGGATAAAAGGTCTGGACTGGTCTTCAGACTGGAGCAGGTAAAGGTAGAACTTGTGAGAAGGCTCAGAAGCTGCTACATTTGTGCCACTGTCACAGAGGGTGATTTCTGGAGCATGTGTTGGCTGTCATGTCTTGGCTCCCACGAGTAATGGCTTCTAAATTTCACCTACACTCTTCTTATTGACAAACTCTAGCCCAACACCATACACTGAAAATGAATCTGGGAAAATTAGTGCCCAGTTCTGGCAGCAAGTTATGGGTAGAAGGTAAAGGTAGCTCTGACACAGGACCTTCCATTCCAGACTAAAAACAACTTTCAAGTATTTCTACATGCATGTTTTCACTCATACTTTTTTCCTTAGAAACTGAAATGTCATTCCCTTAAAATGTTCCCTTAAATTGTAGTTCTATTTTGGATGCATATTGACCCAAATTAGTTTCTAAGTCTTACCACCTATCAGTAGTCAGGAAACTAATTTTCTCTAGAGTTGAATTTAGCATATAAAAGGAAATACAAGATTTTTAGCAGCCATCTTGATGAGGTTTCGATGAAACTGCCTACATCATTGAGTCATCTAACCTAAACACTGTAACAAAAGCAGACAGAATATGTTCCAACAGCGTCCTCTCACACATCAGGAAAGTCTATATCCAATTGACAGCATCATGTGATAGGACTTTTCATGTTTAAGCACAGATTCGATTATGCGTTGTAGTTATCATTTCTCTAATAACAAACTGGACCATGAGATAAAGCAACAAGGTAGTACTATATTTTTAGCTATACCCTTAAAAAGGCAATACATTGCTGAGTCATTTTCCTATCTTCAAGAAAATAATATGATGGCATAACAAATTGATGATTGCAAAGTACTTCCTAAAGTCTTCCATTAATATTTATTTATATCTATTTCTCATTACTTTTACAGCTTCATTGCAATATAACTGATATACAACATTGTGTGGTTAAGATGTACAATGTGTTAATTTGATACATTTATATATTATAAAATGACTGCCACCATAGCATTAAATAACATTTCTATCTCCTTACATATTTACCTTCTGTGTGTGTGTGGGGGGGGGTGTGTGGTGAGAACAATTAAGATCTACACTCTTAGCAATTTTCAGATATATAGTACAGTGTTATTAGCTATAATCACCATGCTGCACATTAGAATCCCAGAACTTGTTAATCTTATAACTGAAAGTTAGCACTCTTTGACCAATATCTCCCCATTCCCTCCATCACTCAGCCCCTAATAACCACTTTGCTACTTTGTCTCTTTGTGTTCAGCTTTTTAGACTCCACATAGAGATAAAATCATACAGCACTTATCCGTCTGATTTAGCTCACTTATCATAATGCCTCAAGGTTCATCCAAGTTGCTGAAAAACACATGTTTTCTCATAACTACATAATATTCTGTATTATATATGTACATGCTCTTGATTCATTTGTCACTGATGGACACTTCGGTTGTTTCTATATCTTGGCTATTGTGAACGAAGCTGCAATGAACACAGTGGCACAGATATCTCTTCAAGATTCTGTTTACATTTCCTTTGGATACATACCCAGAAGTGGGATTACTGAATCTTATGGTAGTCCTAGTTTTAATTTTTTTGGAACCTCCATACTGTTTTCCATAGTAGGTACACCGATTTACATTCCCGCCAACAGTGTAAGGCATTCCCTTTTCTCCACACCCTCCACAACACTGGTTATTTCTTGTCTTTTTGATGATAGCCACTCTAACATGTGTAAAGTGACACCTCACTGTGGTTCTGATTTGCACTTCCCTGATGATAAGTGATGTCAAGCATTTTCTCATGCAGCTCTTTGGGAAAATGTCTATTCAGTTCCTTTATCCATTTTTAAATTGAGTTTTTTTGGCTTGTTTTGTTTTGCTAGGGAGCTACAGGAGTTCTTTTCCTTTTTTTAAGATTTTATTTACTTATTCATGAGAGACACAGAGAGAGAGGCAGAGACACAGGCAGAGGGAGAAGAAGGCTCCCAGTGAGGAGCCCGATGCAGGACAGGATCCCAGGACCTCAGGATCATGACCTGAACCAAAGGCAGACACTCAACCACTGAGCCACCCAGGTGCCCCTGAGCAACATATTTTTTAAAAATTATATAAGCTACTAATAAACACACTGAGTAAGCAAAAATGCCTACATTTCAATTAGATATCTTTTTAGGGGGAGGCTTGGAATATCAGATACCTATGCCATGATGATGCCATGATGTTTTATACATTAGTATTGTTAGTCCTGCCTGTTTTTGTCAACTTTGCCTGCCTCAAGGTACATATTGAATATATATATGAATTTATGCATGAATTTCAGGTGCAGTAAAGTAAAAGTTAAAATAAATTTTACTGAAGTAAATTTTATTTCTTAGTTTATGACATGTCACTCTTATTTTATCAATTTATTTGGTTATGTTTCTCCTTAATCTTTCCCTATTACTGCCATTCCTTTCCTTCTATAAGCACATAATCTTCAGATTTTGTAAAATTTTTGAGATTATGTAGTATCATCTCACTGAGAGAAAATCTACAACAAAATGCCAAGACAAAACTGACATGCAGGGAAGGATTTTCACTGTCACTGAACTTCACAAAGGCCCCCTTATATACAGTGTTTTCCTCAAAACTAAAACCAACAATGCAACAGTCAAATTACAAATATCGCTACTTTCAAATGTTTTGCATTTACTACTTTAAGGCAAAAGAAAAAGCTAACGTGTAAATTCTGTTTTCCAGAAATAACTATTCAAAAAGGATTTTTCCCACAAGGTTGGCATTACTGGTTGACATTTCTTCCCAGTCTGCATTACAGTCTATAAACTTTTATTTGTTTAAATGACAATATAGATGTGTGGAACTTTACTATGAGCTATGGAGATCTGAGTCAGAACTACAAGATTTTAAGAGGCACAGGAAAACATGACCATTAGTGATTTACTACAACTATCTCCATAAACCTTGAATCTGAATACAGTAGAGATTACACAGAAGATGAAGAGGGACACAGAGTGAGAAATAAAGATACTCTTCTATATTGATTATAAATTGATGGTTCAAAAATAACGGAGGCCCTCTTTTCCATTTTTTGTCAGAATGTGAAAGTGTGGTTTTTCTTGAGATAGCAGAAGATGGGTGGGATACGGGGGCTGGGGCTCCTACATACAAGAGCATTCACTACAAATCATGACCTTATAATCAAATGACAAATGGGATTTCTGACACATGGGATCAGTTATCTCTATGTAATAAACACAGCATATTGACTAGTTGGATTTATAAAAATTGAATCCTGTTTTTGCTTTTAAAACTTTTTTAAAAAATATTTTATTTATTTATTCATGAGAAACACAGAGAAAGGCAGAGACACAGGAAAAGCCCTAAGCGAGACTTGATTCCACGACTCTAGGATCATGCCCTGGGCCAAAGGCAGTCACCCAGCTGCTGAGCCAGGTATCCCATGGTTTTAAAACTTTTTCCACATTGTTTTTTTTTTTTTTTTAAGAAAATATTCTAGTGTTTTTGTTAATGGTGATGGCAGTAGTGAAGGAACACTGTAACTCTGGTGAGGTAGAATAACTGAACTAGTTAATCCAACTTCTTGATAGCAAGCATCATGCCCTGAACTTGTTTTATATTAATGATGGCTCCTTGCAAGACAGCCGGCAAACTGGAGAATAATAAGTCTCTATTATGCAATTGTTGATAACAAGATCAATTTGTTTGCTTTAGATTAATACAACCTTCTCTTTTATATGCATAAACTCATGAGTATAACTCACAGTTATAAGATTACTTGATGAGAACTGAAGGATGGACTTAGCAAAAGTCAATTTTCACCAAGGAGCAATAAAGAGACCATGCATTAAAGCTGTACTGTACTGAAATATAGGACACTAAAATAAGAAATAAAAGTAAGAAAGCTTAGAGAGTAAAGGTACAATATAAATTTATAAGTATTTGCAGCCAGAGTTGTCCAAGTCCTAATGAGAGAGGCAGTAGCTGGACATTTATCTAGTATCATAAGCTGTCCACAAGTCAGCAAAATACATGTAGTAATGAAACAGAGAAAGCAAAAAAACAATGTAACAGCTGAAGAAGAAAAAAAAGTCAGTGAATATTTTACAAGCCCATTAAAATATGACATTTCAAAATGGGAAAAAGGGTATATTGAAATCAAATAGACAAGATAATTTGTTATTAAATACCTATGACACTGGGGCACTGGTGTTAAGCATCTGCCTTCTATTCAGGTCATGATCTCAGGATCCTGAGATTGAGCCCAGAATCGGGTTCTCTGTTCAGCGAGGAGTCTGGTTCTTCCCCTCTCTCTGTGTTCTCTCTAAATAAATAATAATTTTAAAAAAAGATACCTATGATGCTAATGACCATCATCAACAACATCATCATAGCTAAAAATCATTGAGTACTTGATATGAAAGACACTATACTCATGTCTATCAACTCCTCCAGGTAGTTATTCTCTATAATTTACAGAATAGTAAATTAGGGCTATAAGAGTTCCCACAACTTTACTATGAGATCAAATAATTTTCCTTAAGTCACACGGAACTAGTCTCAAATCTTAGTTTTTCCATTTCATTCATCAGCAGAATGACCTTAGGTAAATATTTTAACCTTTTTAGTCCTTGCTTAATTGAGACGTATTATGTCAGTATTGTTGTTTTAAAAAAATGTACTTTATTCATTGTAGATCACTTGCATCATTGACGCAGTATAGTACTTTACTCTTAAATATAGGAACAGTTTGCTTACAAATTTTTAAATTTTACTGAATTACTCCCTTTTATTCAATTAATTCTGCTTTGATATTTTATTTAGGGTTTGGATGCAACGGTCATTTTTTCCTCTTTCCTAGACACTAAATATTTAACTTCAAATTCAAACTAGCACATCAGTTCTACAAAGAGATGCCTACAAACCAATCTATTGGCTTAGGTATAGGATATGGTTGTTGGGTTCCTTATAGGATGATTTCTAAAAAAATATTTTGGTGGTGTATCACTAATTTGATAAGCTATCAAATTATAAAACTCTGGCAAAATCAAAGCACTATATGGTCTTATTTGTCCATATTGAAGTCCAGCACATCTACAGCAATTAAAGAAACATAGAAAATATTCATTAGGTATCTACATAGACTTACATCTCACTCCTAAAATTGAGTATATAAAATACTCTCCAATTTTACACACTTTCCAACAAAGTGTATACTCCTATAGCAATTTTAAATCACAATTTAAATCTTTTATTTGAGCTGTAGAATAAATAATTTAATTTTAAAGCAGACTTCTCTTCCTAAGTACACTCATCTCAGGCTAAAATTGTCTTCAAATCTTCGAAAATATAATCAATTGAATAACCAGTTCATGAAAAGATTTAAGAGTACATAGAAACAGAAAAATAATCCTACTTCACTATTCTATGAGGTAGATTTGGAGCAGAAGTCCTTAAAAATGGATATAATGTCATATATATAAAAAATGGATATATATAAAATGTCATATATGGACACTTAATGGATATATGCAAATGTCATATATATATATAAATGGATATAATTGTCATATATATACACATATATACATATATACACATATATACATATGTGTGTGTATATATATGTATATATAAAACTTATAGGATAGAATATAAAAAACTTGTAGAATATAGGGTTTAGATTCAGCTATTCATTCTAATAACTATTATGTAGTTCAGTTAACTTTTATTAATATTGATATTCCTTCCATTCATTTCAGACTTTTGGATATCAAAGAAATGATACATGGATGCAAACAGGTTCCTCTAGCCCATTTGTTATGAACTGTTTGTTTTTCTCCTTTGCAGCTTTTACAATGAGGGGAAGGCAAATTAGATCTCACATTCAATGAAATTTCTGTTTAGTAATAATTCTACTTTTTTTGCAAGTTTCCCTTCCATCTAGCTTCAAAATACGTTTATCCCCAGTTTTGGATTTTGGTTCTTTGTTATTCTAATTAATAGAAGGGTGCATATTTTAGGGCTGTCATCTGGAAATGAGTCTATCTATATTCTATATATCATTGGCAAGTAGGCCAAAGAGTTTTTCTACCAAATTATATTCCAGCAGGAGTAGATGTAGACACTCTAACAAACTCTGGGCACAGTGACATCTGTATCTGTGAAAGGGACAAATCTGCATGCCAACTGGCACCAGAGACTTGAGCTACTTGAAGTCATATTGGAGACATTTTGGCTCTGGCAATCAGGGTTACAGCTATGTGGGGAGTTAAATGCTCCCCACAGAGCTCCTGACAGGAGTATTACAGCCCTAAAAAAGACAAACCGAGTGGTATCATTGGGCTGGCTAGAATTATTGTAAAAAAAAAACCTGAAGCCATCTAAGTTGGCTTTTGTGAAAAATCTAGAAGGGTCTATATGTCATAATAATTTGCAATATTTAAGTTCATCCTTCAAAAATAAGTTAGTGTTTAAAGATATTAATCTCAGACTTACTAAAAAGAGATAAGAATGTTCTCTCCAAGGTGCAGCATACTGTGTCTGTAAGTAACAGCTTGAGAGAAAATTACAGTCATTAGGGTGCAATAGTAAAGAGTTTTTATTTCTATTTAATTCAAATTAAATCTGATTCAAAATACACAGAGAACAGGAGTGGTTACTGCCAGGGATGCTATTAAAGCTTCTGTTCAACACTTCTCTAGTCTCTTTTTTAAAATGAGACTGTCAGTATCATCCCTCCGTTATCCTTCTGTTTGCACCTTCACCATTGCCCTAAATACAATTGCTGTGGGTTGGATGTAGAATCAGGGAGAGGAGATGAAGGGCAAAGGAAGGGAATGAGTGGAAACAATTAAAAATTACCACCTATGAGAGAATAAGCTTTAAAAATTTTACTCACCATTTTCAAGACTGGGTTTACAAAAAGAAACTCTGCACTTGGTTTGTGATGACTTCATTTTTAAAAGAATTTAGGTATGTATAGAATGTCTGTTTTTATTACCATAACTGGTTCATGATAATGTAATTTTCATATAAATGTCCACCAACTTCCAATAAAATAATTAACATATTTATTTGAAATTATGTCCTCAACAAGTCAACCTAGTTTCTGCCCATGATAATTTGCTTAATTCTATATAGTTTTTGGCTCTACCAGCCCCAGAGAGCTTATCTGTAGTAAAGCAATCCTTCTCCTTCCTTCCTTCCTTCCTTCCTTTCTTCCTTCTTCCCTGTATTACTCTTTTTTCATTATCTTTCATTGCTGGAAGTAGATTTTTTAGCTTGCAATGGCTGTGGTAACCACAAACTTAGTGATTTAAAATAATACAAGCTTAAAATAACAAAAGTTGACCAACAGTTCTGGAGGTCAGAGGCCTTGAGAACAACCTGTCAGCAGCACTGCGATCCTTTTGGAGGCCCTAAGGGAGAATCCATTCCACTCCTGTACCAGCCTCTAAAAGCTATCCCACATCTCTTGGTTCATGTCCCCTATTTCCAACAGTGGCACTAGCCACCTGGGTGATTATACTGGACATACTTGGAAAATCCAGAATAATCTCTCCATCTAAAAATTCTTAATTTAATCACATCTGCAGAGTTCTCTTTCCCCAGTCAGGTAACATATCCATAGATTCTGGGGATTAGGACACAGACAACTTCATAGGAACATTGTTTTTACTTACCATATACATAAAGGGCGCCAAATGATCATATCAGAATCTGATCATATCAGAACAATTTCTTTGCAGTGTTAACTGCCATCTCAGTGTGACGGATGGTATAATGGTATTATAAATATCAGTGTGAAAATAAAAGAAACCTCATTTAAAATGGATTTGAAAAGCCCTGAAGGGAAGTTCTCATGCAGGTACCATTGCTGCAGCCTGCATAACCAGCAGGAAGAAAGAAGATAAGAATTATCTTGACAGAGGAGAACATTTTTCACATGGAAATTTCACCTCCTGCTTTTAGGAAAAAGTAGAAAGATTATCTCAGTGCCAGCAACAACTCACTAACTATAGCTTACAGTCAGTAAGAAATTGTCACACCTCAAACTCTTTTTCTTCTCTAATGAACTTTTATCCAAAACAAGTCTCCCCAATTTCCCCCTCCCTTTGTCTATCTGGATTTGCCTATGGTTCCCCATAGCTTTCATGTCCCGAACTGCAATTTTTCTGCTGTTTCCAAATAAACTCATTTTGCTAGTAAAATAACTGTTACTGGCTATTTTATTTTTAAGGTTGACATCAGCAATGTTCTCTCAGATGGAAGGAAATGGAAGGAAATCACTCACCTGCCTCTAGAGAGTCATTGATTTACTTATGTATGAGTCTTATTGAACAATATCCTGAGGCAATGGAAGAAATAGTCTCTCTTCTTAAGAAGCTTAAAATCTACTGTGAGTGAAAAGGTATGCAAATAAATAATTATAAGAAAATTATATAATTTCTTAATTATAAGAAAAGTGGTTAGTGCCTTAAGATTTGAATCAAATATATCAGCAAACAGGAGAGAACACTTCCAATTAGGGTTATTGGTGAAAGTTTTATTTATTTTTATTTAATTTTTTCAAGGATTTTACTTGAGAGACAGAATGGATACACACATGAACAGGGGTGGGGAAGAGGGAGAGGGAAAAGTAGATACCTTGCTGAGTGCAAGCCCAACGCAGGGCTGATCCCAGGACCCAAAAATCATGATCTGAGCAGAAGTGAGCCACTCAACAGACAGAGCCACCCAGGTGGCTGTTTTTATTTATTTATTTATTTAGTTAGTTAGTCAATACTCATATAATTCTTACTTTGTTCCAGACATCATTCTACATATTTTTCAAATATTACTCATTTAATTCTTATAATCACTTCCTGTGAAACATATTATTGTTCCAATTTTACAGATGATAAAGCTGAGGCATAAATAGGTTAAAATGTCAGATAAAATCACATATTTAGAAAGAAGTCTGAACTCAATCTTGCTCCAGATTTCCTTTCTGAACCATTACACAAAGCTACCTCCTAGAGTGAGCCATTAGGGCCAGACCCTTTTATTTATTTATTTATTTATTTATTTATTTATTTATTGCCAGACCCTTTTTAAATACTCTATTAAAAAGTTTGTGCTTGGAGAAGACAAGGAACATTCTGGGGATAAAATCAGCTTAACTAAAAACAGGAAAGCAAAGAAGGACATACTGTTCAGGTGACTATCATAGCTCCGTTATCTAGACAGTATGAGATACATAGCTGTATATAATTTTGTACTCACATATTTATAGATGAGCGAAATTTCAAACTATTGGACCATGCTAGCTAAGAGTATCTTAAAACTTTCATAGTTTGTTAGTCTGAACCTTGAGTCGAAAACAAATATGAAGCCCATAAAATCTTGGTTTGAGAAATTTTAATTTATTAGCAATTACCTGTCAGGTTATTTATATTATTTCAAGTCTGAAAATTTTTCTCAGTTCTTGTAATATGTTTTTCCCATCATAAGAATTATTAAATTATATATAACTTCATGATACCAAGAGGCAAATACTATAGTGGTAAATAGCTTTAGAATGACATATACTTGAGTTTGAATTCCATTTGCTATTGCTATTTGCCAGTTGTGTGTAACATATTTGCTTCCTTGGGCTTACTGGGTGTGCATTTGGTTGAGAGTTGGACTCTTGGTTTCAGCTCAGGTCACATCTCAGGATCCTGGGTTGGAGCCCCAGGTCAGGCTCCATCTGCTTGGGAGATTCTCTCCCTCTCCCACTCCTTCCCCATCAAATAAATAAATAAACCTTTTTTAAAAAGCAAAATATATTTGCCTCCTTAAGACATATTTCTTTTATCTGCAAGATGTGGACAAAAACAATTACTTCTTCAAATGGTAATTATAAATATTAAATCAAATAGTGCATATCAAAACACATAGCATAGAACCTGGCACCTATTAATTGCTCTGTAAATTTTAGCTACTATTACTACTATAGCCAATCACTTAATTTTTATATTGACATTATATGAATTTTGATGTATTAACAACAAAGCAAAGTGAAAATTTCCAAACTTCAAGAAAGCTTATTTTTGAATAAAGTAAAGGAGGTAGCAGAGTTCTACATTGGGCTTCTAGAGGGAAGCCTGCTTCTCCCTTTGCCTGTGTCTCTATCTTTCTCTCTCTCTCTGTCTCTCATGAATAAATAAATAAAATCTTAAAAAAAAACAAGATATAGGAATTCTAGCTTCATGATTTACCATACTTACAGCTATGTGACTTTGAATATGTCAATTAGCTTTCTGAATCTATTCTTTGCATTCAAATAAAACAATATGAATAATATCATACAATCAATAAAGTATACATATAAAAAATTAATACATTCCAGAAACATAGTATACATATGAAAAATTAATACATTTCCAGAAACTTAGTAGATAATAAATACAAACTTCATATTTAACAATCTAATTGGACTCCTATTATTTCTTTCTAAATGTCATTTGTGATAAAATCTTCAAAACTGGGCAGCCCCTGTGGCTTAGCGGTTTAGCACCGCCTTCAGCCCGGGGGGAGATCCTGGAGACCCGGGGTCGAGTCCCACGTCAGGCATAGAGACTGCTTCTCCCTCTGCCTGTATCTCTCTCTCATTCTCTCTCTCTCTCTCTCTCTCTCTAATAAATAAATAAATAAATCTAAAAAAATGTACTTAAAAAAAACTTCAAAACCAATAAACAGAAAGGTAGAAGAATATCAAATTATTGGTACATCAGTGTTTGATTAAGAATTTGCTAAAGATTTCAAGATAACATATTATTTAGTTATTTTACATTGGGCCACAACACTTTTTGACAAAGATAAATTATATCGTATGATCATTTTTTTTTTCACTACATAGGTTTTTGCCTAGATTAACCTATTTGGTTTTGAGAAAAGCAGTCAAATAGATCATTGTTTGAGGACAGTTGTGTTTCCAAAAAATACAAACTAGAACTAGTATAGTATCCAATTTTGTTGAAATTAGAATTTAGAGTTTATTTACATAGTCTAATTAATAGTAGCTGATTGAATCAAAGAATTCAGTTTAGAAAATTTAGTACATTCCCTGACATCTGTTCCTGGGTCATTATTTACTGAATCTGCACTTTTACAGCAGGAAGGGCAATTATTATAATGTTAATTGATAAACTAAACATTTCCATCAGCAGGAAAGAGCTGATTTTACAGCTGCAAATGGGTCTGAAAAATTTAAAGAACATATTCAAACAGTCTCACATTCATACAGAGATCTCCCTTGACTTATGATGGGGTTACATCTCAATAACCCAATATTTTCAACTGAAAATATTATAAATCAAAAATGCATTTAAGACACCTAACCTAGCAGCCTAGTATATCTTTTTTTTTTTTAAGATTTTATTTATTTATTCATGAGAGACACAGAAAGAGAGAGAGACAGAGGCACAGGCAAAGGGAGAAGCAGGCTTCCCTCAAGAAGCCCAATGCGGGACTCAATCCCAGATCCCAGGATCACGCCCTGAGCCAAAGGCAGATGCTTAACCACTGAGCCACCCAGGCGTCCCTAGCCTAGCCTATCTTAAACTCAGAACATTTACATTAACCTACTAATTGGCAAAATCATCTAACACAACACCTATTTTATAAGGAAGTGTTGAATATTTTACGTAATTTATTGAATCTCTGCTGAAAGTGAAAAACAAAATGGTTCTAAGAGTACAGAATGGTACTGCTATTTACCCTCCTGATCATGCAGTTGACTGGGACCTGTGGTTGCTGCTGTCTAGCAACAAAGGAGAGGACCATCCCACATATCACTAGCACGGGAAAAGGTCAAAACTCAAAGTACAGTTTACAATGAATGTTATTGCTTTTGAACCATCACAAAGACAAAACAAGTTATAAGTTGAACTATCATAAGTTCAACATACAGCCTCCCTAATATCAATAATTTCAGCTTGCAAAAAAAATTGCTTAGCACTGAGAATTTTTAGTGCCAAGCACTATACAATACCACATTTAACTGACAAAATAAAAGTTATGTGCAGATAGTTAACTCCTATTTTCCAGATGAGTAAGCTGAAGTTAATCTGAGTTAAAATTTTTTGCTCAAGTCATTTCATTAATAAGTGGCAGATTTGGGACTTGAATTCAGGTATGGCCACCTATAAATCTCATATTTCTAACTATTCTATTTTAATATCTTTACAGATAATCACAGAAAATGGTAACTCTAAAGATAATCACAGGAAATATCTGCTTTGGTATGCTGTCAATAGATATTACTTTTCTCTTCCAAAGAATATCATACAATGTTCTTTACTTCTATCCTTGCCACCTTCTTCATCATTAGGATTCCTTCTTCATTGTTGTAGGCTGGGTTCCTGTACTCCTCTCAATTCCCCAGACACTCAATCATGACAGACTCATTCAATTTATCCACTTGCCTGACTCTGTTCACTCTTTGACTGCTTCTCTGCTATACAGAATGTCTGGAGAAAGGTGTCCTGGAGAGAAAATTAGAGTAGGTAATTCCCACTTTCTCCTTTTCAGGGCCCAAAACACTAAACTTTCTCAATTCATTTCATATGTTTACATGAAGTTTAATTCCAAGAGGTAACTATAGTAGAGTCAAAGGAGGAAGATTTTAAAATTCTATTCAGAGTCTCAAATATTGAATAAAATATATTTTAAACATATGGATGGAGAGGCTTCAGTGTCCAGCTAGCATCAACAAATGAATTAATCTTTTTGGATTTCTATATCCTTATCAAGAGTGAGGTATTTTTGCAAGAGAAAAATTTTGTAGTCTTCCATTTCCTACATTTGATATATTTAGAAAAATTCAATTTCAAGATGGAGCAGAAAAAAACTATCAGGGGGAAAAAAATCAAAAACTACAGCAAGATAGAACAAAGAAAAGATTTGCATATAAAATCAGAAAGACAAAATAAAAATGCTTAGATTCAGGTCATGGCTGTACCACAAATAATCTCCAAAGTTTATGAAAGATAAAACTTACCAGATTCAGACACATATTCAAAACTCATTGAATATATGGTGACTGGGAATCAATTAGGCATGCAGAACAATTGATTAGACCAGCGGTTCTCAGCTGGGGGCTATTTAAGCCTCTAGCAACATTTGATAATGTCTTAAGGCATTTTTGGGGCGTCATTACTGAAAGTGAGAGTACTAACAGACTCTAGTGGATAGAGGCCAGGGTGTTGCTAACATTTGACAATACACAGGACAGTCCTTCCCCACTAAAGAGGAATTATATAGCTCCAAATAACAATAGTGCCAAGGTTGACAAATCTTGAACTACTTCAAGGTAAAACACACAAACCAATAAACAGTTTACAAAAAACAGTTGAACTTCCACCAGCCAATGCAATGTAATAAAACCAAGCAAGGGCTACAACAAGGTAAAACAGCTATTATTATTTTTTAAATTACTTTCCTCTTAGATTTACATAAATTTTTTAGGCTACCTATATATTTTTAAATAAAACTGGATTTATAAAACACTCCCATCTCCCCATCCTCGTCTCCATCAACTATTTATTTATTTATTTATTTATTTATTTATTTAAACGATTTTATTTATTTATTCATGAGAGACACACAGAAAGAGAGAGAGAGAGAGAGAGAGAGAGAGAGAGGTAGAGATACGGGCAGAAGGAGAAGCAGGTTCCATGCAGGGAGCCCGACATGGGACTCAATCCCAGGTCTCCAGGATCAGGCCCTGGGCTCAAGGCAGTGCTAAACTGCTGAGCCACCTGGGCTGCCCTCCATCAATTATTTATAAGAAGGTTTTCAATCTATATTTTGTCATGAGAGATCAGAGATTAAATGGTGGTGGCAAGATGAGATGGGGAAAACAAACTTAATTGTGAGTGGAAGGATCTATGTGAAGAAATGAAAAAGAAAAAGAAACAAAGAGTGATCAACTGAGGTAAATGATATGAGAAGCACTGAGATTTCAAACCAAAAGAAAATAGAATCTCCTACTTCGATTCCTGTATAAGTTTATTATTATTATGTTGCTACTACTTATCTAAATAAATATTTAGATGTATCTCTAGGCCAAGAGTAAGTTATTTTTATTATGACTATAAACTTTAAGGAATGATAGCATGAGCATCAAGTAGAACTAGTCTTAATACTGCAAGCACTATTCATTATTATTAGCTCTCATGTTTTTGTGTCAAATTCTTAATTTATTCACCTGTAACATGCTGCTAATATTATGTACTTCATAGGGTTTTGAGGATTTAAATGATATAATATTCAAAAGGCATTTATTATAATACTTATTCCTTTTCTTCACTAAATATTATGCATTTTAAGTTTAGACAATGATGATAATGTCCTATGTGTTTGTGGTGGAAATGACATTAAAGTAAATAGAAATGGTCATGGGAAAGAATGAGTCAAATCTGGCCTGGAAAAGCATGATATATGAAGCAGAAAGTGGACTAGTCTAGAGAATGGATGGTTATGACAAGATCCACATGATATCAAAATCACAGCAAGTCCAGGAATCTTCCAAGAAAGATTATTAGTTTCTTACCAAAGGACTAAGACCTCAGAAATTACACAACTACAAATTTCATGAGAAAGAAACTCAAAGTCAAGTGTAAAGAAAAAAGAAAGTTTCCTTTATCTTTCCATTGCAACCTCTGCAAACCTATGTATGAGGGGATTAAAACACAACTGGCTTACCTTGTTCCTGATTAAAGAATCATTAAAGGAGCCAATGCATACCCACAGTGTGATGATCCTTGGAGCCAGAAGAAACATTATTGGATCCTACCTGCAGGCTAAAGATGCTCACCCTCATCTAGAATTACTAGTGGCAAAGTAATATTGAGACCTGGAGTGCTAGAGAAAGAACAGGGCCCTAGATTATAAAAGAAAGCTAAACTAAATTTTCTATAATTATTTCAATATTTTTCTATTATGTGATTTAGAAAAGGAATTCATGTATGTATTGGCAAGGGGTATGTGGGAACTATGTACTTTCTGTTCAATTATGTATATATATATATGTATATATATATATATATATAATTTATAATTTTATTTTTTAAAGTAATCTGTACACCCAACAAGAGGCTTCAGTCCACAACCCTGAGATTGCATGTTTCACCAACTGAGCCAGTCAGGTGCTCCAGAAATTATTTTTTTTTAATCTAGAAGAAAAAGTAAATTATCTGTCTCATTCATGACTGAAAATTATCATTGTATTGTAAGTCTACTATGTGACATAAATCTTACATACCTTATCCTTAACTTTCATAAAAAACTTGAAATATTGCTGGAATTTCCATTTTACAGATGAAAAACTGGATTAAATAGGTTATGTTGTCAAAGTTCACATTACTAATATTTGTCAGAGCTATAATTAGAACCTAGGGCTCCAAATACTTTTCTTTAATACTTTCTGCTAGACTGTGTTACCTTAATTGGATCCAATCAATACATCATTTTCTTCATAAAATGGCAGCAACAGATTCATATAGAAATGGAAGACTTGTTTTCATCTTTTTTCAATATCCAAAGAACAGACAATAGCAAAATCTCTCTAAGTTTAATAGGGTTGAAATCATATTAGTATTTTTAATGGAATTTTATATTCTTTATTTTTCATCCATTTAAAAATGTAAAAGCCTTTCTTAGCTCAAAGGCTGTGCAAAAACAGGTGGTGAGCTTGATTTGGCACAAGTAATGTAGTTTTCCCACTCCTGAATTAAAATATTATGCCAGTACGGGAAGTTCTTTAATCATTCTTATTTGTTTTCAAATAATTTACTGAGTTGAAATTATATAACATAAAATTATCACTTTAAAGTGGACAATTCAGTGGGACTTAGTATATACATGATGCTGTGTAACTACCACCTCTAATTCCCCAAAATTTCCATTACTCCAAAGTGAAACCCCTAACTCATCAAGTAACTTCTCCCAATTTCCCCCTGTCCCCAGTTCTTGCCAACCACCAATCTGTGTTTTATCTCTATGAATTATTCTATTCTGGATAGTGCATTATAAGTAGAATCATATAATATGTGATATTTGTGTCTGGCTTCTTTCGCTTTGCAAAATGTTTTCAAGGTTCATTCATGTTGTAGAATGTATCTGAATTTCAGGGTTTTTATGGATGAAGAATATTCATTTGTATATGTATACCCTATATTATTTATCCATTCATCAGTTGATGAACACGGGCTATTTTTACCTTTTGGTTATTGTGAATATTACTGCTATGAACATGCATTTGCATTTACTTGTTTGAGTACCTGTTTTCAACTATCTAGGAATGGAATTGCAGGGTGAAGTGGTAGTTCTAAGTTTCACTTTTGGGGAAATTGTTAAACTTTTTCAAAACAGCTGAGCCATTTTCAATTCTGACCAGTAACACACAAAGGCTCTAATTTCTTCACATGCTCATCAACAGTTATTATTTTCCATTTTTATAATTATTGCATACTAGAGAGTGTGAAGTCATACCTCTTTGTGGTTTTGATTTGCATTTCTCTAATAAACAATTACATTGACCATGTTTTCATGTACTTGTTGGTCACTTAAATATTTTATATGGAAAAATGGCTATTCAAGTCTTTTGCCTGCTTTTTAATTGGGCAGTTTGTCTCTGTTGTTCTAAGTGTTCTTTATATATTTGGAATACTTGTCCTTTTACAGATATGTGAATTGATAGTATTTTCTTTTATTCTGCAGACTATCTTTTCACTTGCTTGATAACGTTACTTGATGTACAAAGGTTTTAATGTTGATAAAGTCTAAAGTATCTATTTTATCTTCCATTGTTCATACCTTTGATGTTCTAGCTAAGAATCCATTGTCAAGTCTAAGATCATGAAAATGTACTCCTATATTTTCTTTAAAGAGTTTTATGGATTTGGCTTTTATATTTAGGTCTCTGATCAACTTGAATTAATGTATGTGCATGGTATGAAATAGGAATTTAACTTCATTCTTATGCATGTGAATATCCAGCTGTCCCAGAAGCACGGTTGAAGAGACTATTCTTTCCCCATCAAGTAGTCTTCTCATCCCTGTCAAAAAAATTGGCCACGGATGTATTGGTTTATACCTGTAATCTAATTCTATTCCGTTGGTCTACATGTCTATAATTAGCCAGTATCACATTGTTTTGATTACTGTAAATTTGTAGTGAGTTTTGAAACTGAAAAGAGTAACATGTTTATTGTTCTTGGTCAAGTTTGTTTTGGCTATTAAGGGCTCCAAGAAAATCAAAAGAATTTGAAGACTAGTTTTTCTGTATCTGAAAAAAAGGGCTATTGTAACTTTGATAAATACTGCATTGAATCTGTAGATAACTTTAGGAAGTATTGACATCTTAAAAATAGTAAGTCTTATAATTCACGAACAGAGAATGGATTCCCATTTATTTAAGTCTTTAATTTCTTGCAATAATATTTTCTGGCTTTCATTGAATAAATCTTTCACCTACTTAGTAAATTTTTCCTAAATATTTTATTCTTTGGATGTATCATAAATTAAATTTTCTTAATTTCCTTTTGGATTATTCATTGCTGATCTTTAAAAACAATTGATTTTGCATGTTGATCTTGCATGTTTAAATTTTTCTGTATTTATTATCAGCTCTAGTTGCTTTCTTTGTGAATTTCTTACTATTTTCTACATAGAGAATCATGGAATCTGTGGATAGAGGTAATTTTATTAATTCAAGTATGGATGCATTATACTTCTTTTTATTGCCTAACCATTCTAAATGGGATTTCCACTGCTAATATTGAATAACAGTGCTGAAAGTGGGCATCTTTGTCTTCTTTCTAGTATTAGGAGAAGAGCTACTTTGCTCCTACACAGTTCTGTACCCTCCTTATGTTGTCACAAATTTTATCTGTATAGATTGGGTGAACAATAACAGATTATTTTTATAAATTTATTTTTTAATCATGTAGAAAAAATAAAGTGGATTCAACAAACAAAAATATTGTCAGTAGTAATGGGTTTATATATGCCCATATAGTTGCCTTTAGTAGAGATTTTTATAACCTCATTTAGCTTCCAGTTATTGTCTGGTGTCCTTTTCTTATCAACCTAAAGTACTCCCTTTGGCATTTCAGGTAGGAATGCTGGTAATGAATTATACCAGATATTATCTGGAAATACCTTAATTTTTCTTGATTTTTAAAAATTTATCTTTGGGGCACCTGAGTAGCTCAGTCAGTTGAGTGTCCAACTCTGGATTTTGGCTCAGGTCATGGTCTCAGAATCGCTAGATTGAGCCCTGCATCAGGCTCTGCATTCAGCAAGAAGTCTGACTCTCTTTCTCTCCCTCTCTCTTTGCCCTTCTTCCTGCTCATGCACTTCTTCTCTCTCTCTCTCAAATTAATTAATTAAAAACATTTATCCTTGATTTTTGAAGGACATTCTTTCTAGACATAGAATTTTTGGTTGAGAGTTATTTTTTTTTCAGCACTTTAAATATGTCATCCCAGTGCCTTTTGTTCTCCATCATTTCTAATAAGAAATCAGCTGTTTACCTTACTGAGGATCCTTCTGCACAATAAATTTTTACTTGTTTTCAGGATTATTTTCCTTGGCTTTCTACATTTTATGATGTATCTTGGTGTGAATCTCTGAATCTATTCAGAGTTTACTGAGCTTCTTAGATGTGTATATTCATGCATTTCATCAAATTGGAAAGTTTTCAACCATTGTTTCTTCATATATTCTTTCATTTTCTTTCTTCTGAGACACCACAATGCATATATGGATTGGTTTAATAGTGTTCCACAGTTCTCTTAGGCTTTGTTCATTTTTTTTCACTGTTTTTCTCCCTAGACTTAATAATTCCAATTGTTTTTCTAAAAAAATTATTTTAGAGAGAGAGAGAAACAATGTGTATTGATGAGAGGAGTAGAGGGAAAGGAAGAGAGAAACCCAAGCTGACTGCTGAGCCTGACAACCTGCTGGATCCCATGACCCATGAGATCACAACCTCAGCTGAAACCAAGAGTAGGATGTCTAGCCAACTAACTGTGCCACCCAGGTGCCCCAACTGTCTTCTTTTCTTTTTTCTTTCCTTTTCTTTGCTTTTCTTTTCTTTTTTTCTTTTCTTTTCTTTCTTTTCTTTCTTTTCTTTTCTTTTCTTTTTTTTCTTTTCTTTTCTTTTCTTTTTTTTCTTTTCTTTTCTTTTCTTTTTTCTTTTCTTTCCTTTCCTTTTTTTTTTTTTTTTAAGATTTTGTCTATTAATAAGAGACAGAGAGAGAGGCAGAGACATAGGCAGAGGGAGAAGCAGACTCCATGCAGGGAGCCGGATGTGGGACTTGATCCCGGGACCATGGGATCACGTCTGGAGCCAAAGGCAGATGCTCAACCGCTGAGCCACCCAGGCATCCTCAATTATCTTTTTTTCAAAATGACTAATTCTTTCTTTTTCTGTTCAAATCTGCTGTTGAATACCATTAGTGACTTTTTCTTTTCAGTTATATTTTCATTTTTAGAATTTTTATTTAGTTCTTTTATATTTTTTATCCCCTTATGACATTTTCATTTTTTTCTTTATGATATTTTCACATCACTTTTCCCTGGTTACCTTTTGTCTTTTTATGCATGGTATCCTTTAGATTTTTTAGTATATTTAAGCCAGTTGATAAATCTTTGTCCAGTAATTTCAGTAGTGGGCTTCCTCAGGGGTGGTTTTTTTGTTAATTTGGTTTTTTTCTGTGAGTGGGTCATACTTTCCTGTTTGTATGCCATATGATTTTGTTGTTGAAAATTAGATATTTAAATATTATATTATAACTCTGAAAATAAGATTTACCCCTTTCCAGGATTTGCTTTTTGTTAATGTTGTTTAAGCTAAAATCATGTAGAATAGTTACTAAATATATTCTAAATTGTTGCAAAGAATTTATTTGTTACCATGTGTGGTCTCTGTTTTTGTTGTTGTTGTTGTTGTTTGTTTGTTTACTTTGTTTTGTTTTAGCTTGTGCCAGCTATTATTTTTACAGACAATTCCTTGAATGTTGAGAGATATAAACAAACACACACACAAAAACAAAATGACCTCTACCAGTCTGCAGAACAGCTTTATGTTGGGGCAGTCCTTTAACACACAGGCAGACTGTTTATAACTCTGCTTAGCTTTCACTTCTTACCTGCACTGGAACTATAGATAAGCCAGAGGTGAAAGTTTAGGGTATTCTCAGGCCTTTTATAAAAATGTATACTGGGCATGAACAGATATTTCTAAATTATTTAGTATATATACATGGGTGATTTTTGAATGCTCTAATTTTCCAAAGAATCTATCTAATTTTTCCTTCCAGGCTTGAGATATCTTTTGCCCCAGAGGGTGTAGGATTTTTGTGCACCTGAAATTTTTTCAAGCAATGTCTGCTGCTTTTATACCTGAGTAAATTCCATATCAGGTTGAACAGAGATAAGTGTCTTACATTAGTCTATCAGATACCCTAGCCAGTATATTAAAATGGAAAAACACAATAGTTTGTGAATCTCTTTTCTGTTTATTCCAAAACCAGGTACCAGGGTCCAAAAGTGGGAATGTAGGCCATGGTTTTTAAGATCACTGATGAGCCATTCAGAGGATGGAATATTGGCATGTAAAAATACCACAAACTTCCATGCCATTTTCAAAGTTGTCTTTTCTTGTCCACTATTAGCTTGGATGATATAAATGTTTGACGGCTCTCCAGAGTTCTGAAAAACTTGATTTTGACCATTTCTGCTTAGTTTTCTGTGTTTCTGTGGAAGGCAGTAGTTTTAAGGAGCTGCTTATTCTGCCATTTTGCTGGCACAATTCTTCTAGACTTAGTGTTTTGAAAATAACTTCTCATATATTTTAATCAGGGAAAGATCACATCATTTCTTTTTTTTATTATTGTCTTCAACTTTGTTTTTTTTCCTTTTTTTTTGTCTTCAACTTTGTAAAGAGAGTTGGAAGCATTGTAATATATAATTATCAATATTGATTCTTTATCATATTTACTGATATACATGAACATTAACATAATTATGCTTTAATCAACAATAATAAAATAATATTACCATGACCCAATTTCAGTATAATTCTTTTTATGAAATAACTTTTTGGTTCTAAACTTTGAATAAATTCCTATCATTTTAGTGCTCAGCCTGTCTTTTCCATGTTCTTCAATTATAGTGCAAAGAACATACCAGAAAATAATATTATTTAATTATTTTTCCAAGCATGATCATCTCTGACCTCCATTTGTTTACAAAGATTACTAAGAAGTCTTTCTTAACTATTTCTCCTAAGAACAGGAGCTGCTTTAAGTGAAACAAACAAAAAGATACATTGAAAAATATATGATGATGGGGATCCCTGGGTGGCTCAGTGGTTTAGCACTTGCCTTTGGCCCAGGGCATGATGCTGGAGTCCCAGGATGGAGTCCCACATCAGGCTTCCTGCATGGAGCCTGCTTCTCCCTCTTCCTGTGTCTCTGCTTCTCTCTCTCTCTGCATCTTTCATGAATAAATAAATAAAATCTAAAAAATATATATATGATGTTTAACTGTTAATCCAGATATGATTTAATGCATTTGAATGTTTATAAATTACATGATCTTTCCTAAACATCTACATGTCCCTATAGCAAAAGTTCTAATCAGATATTTAAATGACTGATCTGCTACAGCTCACATCAATTCTTCTAAAAAGTACTGTGGGGGGCGGGGCGGGGCAACATGGCAGAGGAGTAGGGTCCCCAAGTCACCTGTCTCCACCAAGTTACCTACATAACTTTCAAATCATCCTGAAAACCTATGAATTCGACCTGAGATTTAAAGAGAGAGCAGCCAGAACACTACAGAGAGAAGAGTTTGGCTTCTAACAAGGTAGGAAGGGGGGAAAAAAAATAAAAAAGAATCCAGTGGGGGAGGGGCCCTGAGGAGCTGGGCTAAAGCCGGGCGGTGAAAGCCTCCAGGGTAGGAAACCCCAGCCCCTGAGGAGCAGGAATATTAAAAATCCGCAACAGATTCTTCCTGGATGGAAAGGCGCTCAGCAGGGAACTCTGGCAGAACCACAGGAGGGGCAGTGGGGCCTCCAGGTTCTCAGAGTCACTAACAGAGGGAGCACGCCCAGGGAGAGCGCCCCACAGACCACAGGCCGATCTCAGTGAAGGTGCCCCTGGCGGGGCTCCAGGCAGAGGGGCTGCACCTGCTGCCTTCAGAGCCGCGGCCCCGGGAGCACTCCGGGGGACACAGCTGGGATCCTACACTCCCCCGGTACAAGCAGAGGCAGGGAGGGCCCAGGGCAGCGAGGATGCTCCTGCCACCAGGTGGCCCCAAGCTGTTCAGGTCAGCACCCTTACCCCTGGAGCATCCAAGCCAGTGCAGACTGGGAGACTGTGGTAGTTACTGGGGGAGCTGACTCCAGTGCTGGGGACGTGGACGCTGCCAGTGTTGTCGTTCCTCCTTGTGTCACCCTGTGTGTGGGAGGGAGCAGGGCCGCCAGGGAACAAGGGCCTCACAGGATAAATAGCTCCCACAGAGCCATGCACTTGGCAGGGGGTGGGGCAGCTCCCCCAGGTGCACACACCAGAAAATCAGCACAGCAGGCCCCTCCCTCAGAAGACCAGCTGGAAGGACAGGGGAAGAGCAAGTTCTGGGCAGAGCAGCACTGGAAAGTTCCAGGGAAAGTGGAGGGATTTACAGTATATAGAACTAGAGGAACTCCTTTATTTTTCTTCCTTTTTCCAGTACAACTTGTTTTTAGCCTCTCTACACTGAGCAAAATGACTAGAAAGAACTCATCCCAAAAGAAAGAATCAGAAACAGTAGTCCGTGCCACAAAGTTACAGAATTTGGATTACAATTCAATATCAGAAAGCCAATTCAGAAGCACAATTAGAAAGCTACTGGTGGCTCTGTAAAAAAGCATAGAGGATTGAAGAGATTTCATGACTGCAGAATTTAGATCTAACCAGGCCAAAATTAAAAATCAATTAAATGAGATGCAATCCAAACTGGAGGCCCTAACAACGACGGTTAATGAGGTAGAAGAAAGAGTGAGTGACATAGAAGACAAGTTGATGGCAAGGAAGGAAACTGAGGAAAAAAGAGAAAACCAATTAAAAGACCATGAGGAAAGGTTAAGAGAAATAAATGACAGCCTCAGAAGGAAAAATCTACATTTAATTGGGGTTCTAGAGGGCACCGAAAGGGACGGAGGACCAGAAAGTGTATTTGAACAAATCATAGCTGAACTTCCCTAACTTGGGGAGGGAAACAGACATTCAGATCCAGGAGATAGAGAGATTCCCCCCTAAAATCAATAAAAACCATTCAACACCTTGACAATTAATAGTGAAACTTGCAAATTCCAAAGATAAAGAGAAAATCCTTAAAGAAGCAAGAGATAAGAGATTCTTAACTTATATGGGGAGAAATATGAGATTAACAGCAGACCTCTCCACAGAGACCTGGCAGGCCAGAAAGGGCAAGGATGATATATTCAGGGTACAAGGAGAAGAACATGCAGCCAAATACTCTATCCAGCAACACTCTCATTCAGAATAGAAGGAGATATAAAGAGCTTCCAAGATAGGCAGAAACTGAAAGAATATGTGACCACCAAACCAGCTCTGCAAGAACCAAAGAAATAATCCACAAAACAGGGACTGAATAGGTATTATGATGACACTAAATTCATATCTTTCAATAGTTGCTCTGAACGTGAATGGGCTTAACGATCCCTTCAAAAGACACAGGGTTTCAGACTGGATAAAAAAGCAAGACCTATCTATATGCTGTCTACAAGAGACTCATTTTAGACCTAAGGGCACCCACAACCTGAAAATGAAAGTTGGAGAACGATTTACCATTCAAATGGTCCTCAAAAGAAAGTAGGGGTAGCAATCCTCATATCAGAAAAATTAAAGCTTATCCCAAAGACTGTAGTAAGAGATGAAGAGGGACACTCTTTCATACTTAAAGTAACTATCCAACAAGAGGACCTGACAATCATGAATATTTATGGCCTTAATGTGGGAGCTGCCAAGTATATCAATCAATTAAAAACCAAAGTAAAGACATACTTGGGCAATAATACACTAATACTGGGAGACTTCAACATGGCACTTTCTGCAAATGACAGATGTTCTAAGCACAACATCAAGAGCTTTAAATGATACATTGGACCAGATGGATTTTACAGATATTTATAGAACTTTACATCCAAACACAAGTGAATACACATTCTTCTCATGTGCACATGGAACTTTCTCCGGAATAGACCACATACTGGGCCACAAATCAGGTCTCAACCGATATCAAAAATTGGGATTGTCCCCCACATATTTTCAGACCATAATGCTTTGAAACTTGAACTCAGTCACAAGAAGACATTTGGAAGAAATTCAAACACATGGAGGTTAAGGAGCATCCTGCTAAAAGATGAAAGGGTCAACCAGGAAATTAGAGAATTAAAAAATTTCATGGAAACTAATGAGAATGAAGATACAATTGTTCAATATCTTTGGGATACAGCAAAAGCAGTCCTAAGAGGGAAATACATCACAATACAAGCATCCCTCAAAACACTGGAAAAAAACCTCAATACACAAACTAACCTTGCACCTAAGGGAACTGGAGAAAAAACAGCACATAAAACCTACACCAAGCAGAAGAAGAGAGAAGAGAACTCAAGCATTGAGTTCGAGCAGAAGTCAATGAAATAGAGAGGAGAACTATAGAACAGATCAATAAAACCACAAGTTGGCTCTTTGAAAGAATTAATAAGATAGATAAACCTTTAGCCATCCTCATTAAAAACAAAAGAGAAAAGACTCTAATTAATAAAATCATGGATGAAAAAGGAGAGATCACAACCAATACCAAGGAAATCCAAACATTTTAAAAACATATTATGAGCAGCTATACACCAATAAATTAGACAATCTAGAAGAAATGGACACATTTCCAGAAAACCACAAACTACCAAAACTAGAACAGGAAGAAATAGAGAACCTGAACAGGCCAATAACCAGGGAGGAAATTGGATCCTGGTCATCAAAAACCTCCCAAGACACAAAAGTTCAGGGCCAGATGGCTTCCCAGGGGAATTCTATCAAACGTTTAAAGAAGGAAACCATACCTATTCTACTAAAGCTGTTCTGAAAGATAGAAAAGGATGGAATAGTTCCAAAGTCATTCTATGAGGCCAGCATCACCTTAATTCCAAAACCAGACAAAGACTCCACCAAAAAGGAGAATAACAGACCAATATCTCTGATGAACACAGATGCAAAGATTCTCAAGATCTAGCCAATGGGATCCAACAGTACATTAAGAAGATTATTCACCATGACCAAGTGGGATTTATCCCCGGGGTGCAAGGCTGGATCAACACTCATAAAGCAATCAACGTGATAGATTAAATCCACAAGAGAAAAGACAAGAACCATATGATCCTCTCAATAGGTGAAGATAAAGCATTTGAGAAAATACAGCATCCATTCCTGATCCAAACTCTTCAGAGTGTAGGGATACAGGGAACATTCCTCAGCATCCTAAAACCCATCTATGAAAAGTCCACAGCAAATATCATTCTCATTGGGGAAATACTGGGAGCCTTGCCCCTAAGATCAGGAACACGACAGGGATGGCCACTCTCACCACTACTATTCAACATAGTACTGGAAGTCCTAGCCTCAGCAATCAGGCAACAAAAAGAAATAAAAGGCATTCAAATTGGCAAAGAAGAAGTCAAACTCTCCCTCTTTACAGATAACATGATACTGTACATAGAAAAACCAAAAGACTCCACCCCAAGATTGCTAGAACTCACACAGCAATTAGGCAGTGTGGCAGGATACAAAATCAATGCCCAGAAATCAGTGGCATTCCTATACACTAACAAGGAGACTGAAGAAAGAGAAATTAAGGAGTCAATCCCATTTACAATTGCACCCAAAAGCATAAAATACCAAGGAATAAACCTAACCAAAAAGGTAAAGGTTCTATACCCTAAAAACTACAGAACACTTCTGAAAGAAATTGAGGAAGACACAAAGAGATGGAAAAATATTCCATGCTCATGGATTTGAAGAATTGATATTGGGAAAATGTCAATGTTCCCCAGGGCAATTTACACGTTTAATGCAATCCTTATCAAAATACCATGGACTTTCTTCAGAGAGTTGGAACAAATCATCTTAAGATTTGTGTGGAATCAGAAAAGACCCTGAATAGCCAGGGGATTATTGAAAAAGAAAAACAGAGCCAGTGGCATCACAATGCCAGATTTCAGGGTGTAGTACAAAGCTGTGGTCATCAAGACTGTGTATTGGCACAAAGCCAGACACATAGATCAGTGGAACAGAATAGAGAACCCAGAAATTGACCCTCAACTCTATGGTCAACTAATATTCTACAAAGCAGGAAAGACTATCCACTAGAAAAAGGATAGTCTCTTCAATAAATGGTGCTGGGAAAATTAGCCATGTGCATTCTCTCACAGCATACACAAAGATAAACTCAAAATGATTGAAAGATCTAAATGTGAGACAAGAATCTATCAAAATCCTGGAGGAGAACACAGGCAACACCCTTTTTGAACTTGGCCACAGCAACTTCTTGCAAGATACATCTATGAAGGCAAGAGAAACAAAAGAAAAAATGAATTATTGGGACTTAATCAAGATAAAAAGCTTCTGCACAGCAAAAGAAACAGTCAACAAAACTAAAAGACAACCTACAGAATGGGGGAAGATATTTGCAAATGACATATCAGATAACGGGCTATTATCCAAGATCTATAAAGAACTTACTAATCTCAACAGCAAAGAAACAAACAATCCAATCTGAAATGGGCAAAAGACATGAACAGAAATTTCACCAAAGAAGACATAGACATGGCCAAAAATCACATGAGAAAATGCTGCGCATCCCTTACCATCAGGGAAATACAAATCAAAACCATGATGAGATACCACCTCACACCAGTGAGAATGGGGAAATTAACAGGACAGGAAACAACAAATGTTGGAGAGGATGTGGAGAAAGGAGAATCTTCTTGCACTGTTGGGAATGTGAACTGGTGCAGCCACTCTGGAAAACTGTGTGGAGGTTCCTCAAAGAGTTAAAAATAGATCTGCCCTACGACCCAGAAATTGCACTGCTGGGGATTTACCCCAAAGATACAGATGCAATGAAACGCTGGGACACCTGCACCCCGATGTTTCTAGCAGCAATGTCCACAATAGCCAAACTGTGGAAGGAGCCTCGGTGTCCATCGACAGATGAATGGATAAAGAAGATGTGGTTTATGTATACAATGGAATATTACTCAGCCATTAGAAACAAAAAATACCCACCATTTGTTTCAACATGGATGGAACTGGAGGGTATTATGCTGAGTGTAGTAAGTCAATCAGAGAAGGACAAACATTATATGATCTCATTCATTTGGGGAATATAAAAAATAGTGAAAGGGAATAAAAGGGAAAGGAGGGAAAATGAGTGAAAAAATCAGTGAGGGTGACAGAACATGGGAGACTCCTAACTCTGGGAAACAAACAAGGGGTGGTAGAAAGGGAGGTGGTCGGGGGGTTGGGGGACTGGGTGACATCACTGAGGGGGGCACTTGATGGGATGAGCACTGGGTGTTATGCTATATGTTGGCAAATCGAACTCCAATAAAAAATACATATAATAAATATAAAATAAAAAGTACTGGTGGGAAAGTGGCATACAGAGCTTAGAGAATGGCACTGCCTATGGCCATGTTAAGTCAGCACATCTTGGGACAAGTGGTTGAGAGGAGGACTAATAAACTCCTTCCTCATAGAGTTAAATATATCAGCATGAACAAAGAATAGCAAAGTCATTTGTTTCTCTAAGCAATTAGGAGAATAAAATGTTGTGAGATTTCAAGTTTACTAAGTTAAAATATTCAATATTGAGTTTGGTAGAATTACAGCTTCAAAATGTTATTTTTAGTTTTGGCCCAAAATTATAATAAAGTTCTAAGAGCTCATTTGTATGCAGATGAATGGCCCTTAAAAAGTGTATTACACTTACAAATATTTTTATCCTTATATTTTGATATTGTGTTTTTGATTTCACATTTTCAAGAAATTTTCTGAGAAATTTTGCAATAGTAAAAAGCCACTGATTGTTAGAAGGGTTATTACCACTTTCTCTTGCCTTGTGTTTTTGATCTTCCTAATTGTTTAAACAAGAAATATATTTTTATGTATCTGTATATATTTATACATATATGTTGAAATTATCTATGGTTAATAGTTTGAATAAAATTTTTAAAACTTTTTATAAAGTTTGAGAAGATCTCAAGGCTATTATTTCAGTTCTCATTTACAACAGTGTGAATTTTCTCTAAGACTTTACAAAGTATGCATACTTCCCAATTCTATAGGTCTGTGAATACACATGTGACCCATGTTAAGAGGGAGGCAAGTGATAGAATATCTGTCAAAGGCTGCTGTTGTGCTTCATGATGGGAAATATCATGTTCTGTAATATTGGAGGAAACTTTTTAACAGACTGATAATTAAACTATTTTGAAAAGTCCAAAGTGGTCTCTTTGTCTGGCCTTTCATTCTTAAATATGTGAGACTCTCGGGGGTGGATGCAGGCATATGTTATTTGATCATAACTGGTAGTTACATATCCAGTGTAGAAAGTAAACTGTCCTTAGGATTTAGTAGCTTCAAAAGTGTGAATCAAGGATAACTGAATCTCATTAAATCCTTGTCCCTACAGCTGTTTTTTTTTGTTTTAAAAGAAATAACTCCATTGTCTGTACAAAGGTTTTGAGATACCCTGAAGTACAATATGAATTATATTTATATTTAATATAAAGATATAAGTATTTATATATAAAATATTTATGGTATCTATCTATATAACTTATTGATATGTAAAATACAAAAAGTTCCTCAAAAAAGCACAACCCAAGATTTGGATAAGTTTAGTAAATTGCTCTGGCAAAGAGTTGGAAAAGAAAATGATAGTACATAAGGCTTCCTTTTATCTTGGATGACAAGTTTAACATAAATAGTATTTTTAAAAAGTAGAACTTAAAAACAAGAAAAGTTGTGAGCAAAGGTATGAGGAGAAAGAGCATACTGCAGAAAAATAACTGTAGCATAAAAACAAAACATGAGAACTTAAAAATTTTTAAAGTTCAAAATCCATAGACAAACACTCTCCCCTTCCCCAATTCTCTGAATTTTCCTCCTTCCACTAACTGCTCCTCTAATTGTTGGGTATTAAAAAATATTGACTTCTGCATTCACTTTCAAATTCCAACAGTTTATGATGCAAACACAAGCAAACACAAACAAAACTTTTGTTTGCAGCTGATTTTAATTTGTGTAGGCAGCACACTGCTATTTTAAGTAATAGGGATGGAATATGGAGACAATGAAATAGAATTAATACATTCATAAGAATGAATCAAATTGCTCCCTAAATAAAGTCCAACAATATAAATCTTCATTTATCGTTTCATGATTGGTAGTTTCATGAGCATCAAGTGGATTCACATAAAATATCAATTTAATCTTACTCTTCTATCTTTCTTGCTAATCATAAACTAATACATTGTAGTTTATATTTCTCATGTAACATATAGTTAAGTCTCAGCTGTGATGATACTTCATGTCCATTGTAAGAACCAAAAGCTATAATTTTTTAAAAAATACAGGACTCTAGAAACAATGAAATTCTAATCCTCATTCCTTTACTAAAAAGCTCTGATGCTTTGTTCAATTAATTTAATGCACTAATTCCAAAATATTTTTTTGTAGTCCCTGTCCTTTCATAGATTTCATGGGCCCACAGTGAACTGAATAACATGAGGGCAATACAGTAATATATTCATGAACTTCTATCAAATACTGATTTTTATCTTTCTGATATTTGTTTTGAGTCAGCCTCTATCTTCTGAAATATTAGTGATAATAATAGTTGGTAGGATTGTTTTTGCTCTTATTCTACTTTCTTGATACAATTTTTTAAATGCCAGTATTATGTTAGTTTCTCTTTTACATTCACAAATATAAATATCTGTTCATCTTTATATATACACAAGCATTTTATATAAATATATGCATATAAATATATGCAACATCTATATGTTTAAGTATATATATTTTGTTACATATGTTTTTGTTATATATATATATTTTTTAATTATTTATTTATTTGTTTATTTTGTCAACATCAAGCTCTTCCCACAAATATCTTAGGATGTCTTTTCACTCTCATTTTGCAAATAAGGAAATTTCTGCTTGGCTTATTAACTCATTTTGGATTTCACTACTACTTTCAATTCAATGTTCCTTATATCAGACTACATCTATCCCTGACTTAAGGTAAAAAGCTTGAGTGATACTATAATGATTTCTATGTTTTTAAGTATAAAGCGTTTAAAACTTTGAAAAATCTACAGAAATATTTATGAGAATAATAGATTGTATTCTCAACCACCAATTATCATGGTGGTTTATTTTCATGGACAATAACATGATGGTTCTAGAAATAACTTAATGATTGATCCCTTCTAGCATATCAATTCCCCTTCTAACAACATGAATGTCAAAAGGTCAACACCATTCTTGTGAAACAACAGAAGTGCCAGGTGCAGCATATAAATATAGTGGATCATAACAAAAGTTTTCAGTCTCAAGTTCCCAAGGTTTTTCCATTATTTGGTTTAATTCTGCTCATATATTTGCATCTCCTTAAAGTTTTAGTTGGTAGAATAAATTCTGTAAACCCAACAGGAGAATGACCAGGTCAACTGCATCCAGAGATGTCTGTCCCTTTTTTCTTCTGTGTCCAAACTCAGGCAATGAATAATCACAATATAAGTTGGAGGACCATATTGTGCAAAACTGCAGCCCTAGTATGGTGTCAGTATACCCAGGAATTTCTGCAGTTACTTCAGGAACACCAATAACCATGAAATATAAATATTTGAGCAAACCCAAATGACCAGAAAATAATACCTATGGCATGTATTGCATTGTGTTATGTCATCAAGTAAGAGATGCACAAAACAAAACAAAACAAAACAAAAAACCCCACAATTCGTAGAAAATTCAGCTATATCTTTGAAGGTTAAGCAGTGACCACAGAGGATATTATTATTTGAAGAATATTCTTCTTTTTTTTTTGTTTTTTTTTGAAGAATATTCTTCTTGATATTTGATATGCTTCTTTTCTCATATATTTCAAAACACAGCTATTTACAATCCTTCTAATCTGATGGAGTGCAATAAAGTGTGACATTGAAATATTGTCTGTTTCAACAAATGCATAAACAGATAAGTTAATGTTTATTGATACTGAGAGCATCAGTAGCTTGCTGTGGGTGTGCACATATTTCCACATTATAAAATACAGCAAAAAGGTCATATATATAATCAAAAACATTCCATACACATTACTCACTCGTATTATTGTTGAACATCTCTATGTCATGCTACTTCACTACTTTTTTTGTTTGTTTGTTTTAACTCTTTTGCATGACACTCCTTTTTTTAAAGATTTTTTTATTTATTCATGAGAGACAGAGAGAGAGAGAGAGAGAGAAAGGTTGAGAGAGAGAGAGAGAAGCAGAGACACAGGCAGAGCAAGAAGCAGGCTCCATGCAGGGAGCCTGATGTGAGACTCGATCCCGGGTCTCCAGGATCACACCCTGGGCCCAAGGCGATGCTAAACCACTTAGCCACCCAGGCTGCCCTGCATGGCACTCTTAAGGATAAAATAAATGATTTCTACTCAGGACTTCCAGACTCCTGAGAAATAAAATAACTGAAAAATATAACAGAGATAGAAAAAAAAATGGCACTGTTGGAATTTGCCTTGTTGGTAGATTAATAATGACCATAAATTCTTTGTTATTCTTCCATATGAGAGATGTAGTTTAATTCCAAACTGGTCTTGATAGCTTGCTCGGCCAATACAGTCAGACAATGTGATGATGTAATAATATGATGTTCTCAGACTTGATTAGGTTACAAAAAGCCTTGTATCTGGATCTCTTGGAGCACTTGTTCTGGAGAAAGCTAACAACCATGTAGGAAGACTGAAAACTTTACTTTTGAGAAGCCAAAGCACATGAAAAGAGACCATGAATAGTGTGATGCCAGAGTAAGAGAAAAAGAAGATGAGAAGGGGTCAGATCTTTAAAGTGCTGGGTATATGAGTGAAGAAGTCCTCTTTGAAGTGAAAACTCCAGCCCTATCTACTTCATATGGTCCTATAGATTAGTGATCAAACCACCAGGTGAGTTCTTCCCAAATTCTGAATCCATAAATTTGTTAGCAAGACAAAATGATTATTTTAAGACACTAGCAGTTTGTTTTGCAGCAATAGGCAACTGGGACAGGCTTCATAATTCCAAATCCCTACTTGGGTTTCACCTTGGTCTTGCAAACCTGCCAATCTTATGGGAGTCATATAAAGTTAGAGCAAAATTGTTTTAATGTTCATGTTGTTCAACACTTTATTGATAATAAGAATGAGATCAACACAAGTGAAATGACTTGAACACGTCCACATATTTGGTGACTCCCAGAGCTGGAACTAAAAACCACAGATTCCTGGGTCTGGCAGACCTATTTCCATTCACTTTACAGAATATCAAATTATTTCTTTTAAAAAATCCAGAATTTTAATGTCTTTTTCCTTCTAAGGAATTCCTGAGAAAATATATGCAGATCTGAAAAATTACTTTTCTTTAATGATGGGAATTGAATTGGTAAAATTATATCAACCAGGATAAAAGTATAAAGTTTTCATAGTACTTTATTTTTATTTTAGAGTCACTAGATTTATATTGAAATATTTGGTTATTTTGAAGGAAATTATATGCAGGATAATTTTGATAATCAGTGATTAATAATGCATCAGGTGATATTTAAGATGTCAATGTAGAATAAAGAGGGAAACAGCAAATTATCTGTATGGAGGCACAGATGACTTTTTGGAGTAAGGAATATAACTAGGTTTAGTAAAGTATCACCAGAAGATAGATGAGAATGGGCTTGGGGCATTCCTGGTTGACAGAATGGCATAAAGAAGGCAGTCACAAGTCAACTAGCCTGGCATATTCAGAAAATCATAAGGGATTTAATATAATTATCTCATATAGTTTAAGTGATCATATGGTCAAGGTGGGAAGAAGATGGACAGTAGTAGTTGAGCAGCCTGAAATGTTTTTAAGAAGAGGACATATATGGTTGGGCTACACTGAGAGACCACCTTGGTGTTTAGGTGGAGAAACTGATAGGAAAAAGGAAAGGCTGGAGAAAGGTCTTCAGCTAGGTAGCTCTCAACAGACTACATTCAAAAGATAAGGAAGACCTGAAATGAGTGGTAGTGGTAGTGGGCTAGAGAAAGAGAATATCTGAAAAAATAAAAGGTAGAAATTACAAGGTGATGGTGATCAGCCAAATGGATAACTGGGATCAGGGAAAGTAAGTTTAGGATGATGCCCAGACTTCTGGTTTAGAAGCTTTACTGGATGACTGGTTCCATGAATATACCTAGGGATTATAGGAAAGAAGGAAGGAAGCCAGGAAGGAAGGAATACATAAATAAATATTTAGAATTAAAAATAATTCAGTTTGAGATCCAATTTTAATTTATCTATGGAATAATCATATAGCTATGTTTATTACTCCACTATGAAGCCTTTTCTCAACTCTCATTCCCTAAATGGAGCCAGATGCTTCCCCCCTTATACCAGCTCTATTTCTCTGCACACTTCTGCTTGTATCCATTAACAATTTCCATGATATATTTTAATTACATTTATACATCAATATTTCTTTCTATATTACCAGTTATTGAAGATTACAGATTATATGTCTCATAACAGGTAATTTTTCAAATCTCTCAGCCTGGGACTAAAGTCATGTCACAAAATAATAGCAAAGTAATTTTTTTCCTGATTTGTCCTCCTACCACTTATGTAGCTCCAATTAGAGACCTTTAGCTTCAAAATGGGTTTCTGAAACATCTCATAAAAGGCACCTTTTTCCCATATCCATATGGCCCAGTATGCTCCCGGCATATTTCCATATGCTCTAGTATTTTGCCAGTCACTCTGTTTTCTGCCAAGTATACCATTCATCTTTACAGCTGCTACATAGCAACATTATCTGGGGGTACTGGGAAAGATCCACAAGAGTAGCTCGTCTGATTTTCTCTCCACATAAATCTCCTGCATTCCTACCATGCTATGTCAGAGTTAAGCCTTCTGCTGGGATTGAAATTCCTTGAATGTGGAGAGCATTATTAGGCTATAGTATATTACACTTTTGGAATATCTTGGTTTTTTAGTTTGATCCTATCTGTTTGTTCACCACAGTGCAAATAAAGTCCTACAGACAGGCTGTAGAATGTGTAAAATGTGTAAAAGTACCACACATTCTTGCCCCTCAGGTCAAGTTATTGGAGACTTTTTATTTTTATTATTTTGAGAAGAGAAAGACACAGAGAGAGACAGAGAATGAATAGGGTGGAAGAGAAGGAGAGAGAGAATATTAAGCAGACTCCACACTCAGCTCAGAGCCCAATGCAGGGCTTGATCTCATGGCCCTGAGATCATGACCCAAGCTGAAATCAAGAGTCAGACACTTACCAACTGAGCCACCCAAGTGCTCCAGGCTTTTTAAATATCTTATCTCAAGAGAAAGTCATTTCAATTCCTATCTAAATAGGTCTATACCTTTAACAGCTATTTCCCATTTCCTGAGCCTGTGTGAATATAGGCAAAATCAGCAGAAACTGCTTATTACAGAGCAGCAAGGATATAAGGAGGCTTTGCCCATGTAGTATCTACAAACTCAGAGAATTTCTCCAGGGTCCATTACTTCACATATGCATTAAACTCTTTTCAGTCCTATTATACACCCTAGTTTATATCTCACTTGGTTTCTCTCTGCTTATTCCATTTACACTTATGACTTGGCCTACCACAATTAGTTCCTATTTCATTGCAAGATGCTGCCTTTCATACCAATGCCCGCAATTTCACATTTGATGACAACTCACAGACCAGCTCCATCACAATGATTATTTCTAATTTACTTTAAAAAGGTGTTAAACATTTTACCAACCACTCCAAACCATTGGCCATCCCTCCCTTACTTCCTTGCACTCGCTCACTTCCCACCTTCAGAAGGTTGCGGGCATCTTTCTGACTTTCATCACCCATCAGTAACAAAAGAGAATATACAGGTATATTTTACCATTTTCCTATTATTCACTGTTGCAGCCTTAGTGCTATTGTGTCCTCACAAAGCCTGATTAAATGGTTCATCATCAAGTCAGCCCAACTGGTGGGCGGGTCTGGCTGGACTAGATTCTAAAACTGAGCCATTTTCCTTGCCATGTGCCTGAAGGGCTCCTGTTAAAACCTTTGTTTTAAATGCTTTCTCTACTTTTTCTGTATCTCTGGATATAGGTATTCAAATACTAATTTCTCTTCTATAAAGCAGGAAATCTGTTGCTGAATTTACCTATCTTGACTGAGTTTCTTCTGTGTGACCCAATCTGAATATCTGTTTCTATTTCTTCCGACTAGTAAACAACCAGAAGTCATAATTCGTCACACCTGCAAAACCTGTTATTCATCAGTGAATTTTCCTTTAAATGCATTAAATATGGGTTCATCTTTCTGCCTACTGTATGATGCCAGAATCTGGTGATTATGTTTCACTTGCCACTCAAAGCCTTCCTATTACCAGGTAGTTGAATGCTTTCTATGTGCGTATCCCACCACAGGAAAGCTGTCATTGTTTTGGACTTTTGTTATTTCTTCCCATGCCATGTCCTGCCTCAATTTATACCATTTTTTAAAAAAGATTTTATTTATTTATTCATGAGAGACACACAGAGAAAGGCAGAGACATAGGTAGAGGGAGAAGTAGGCTCCCTGTGGGGAGCCTGATGCAGGACTTGATCCCAGAGCTCAGGGATCATAACCTGAGCAGAAGGCAGAGGCTCCACCACTGAGCCACCCAGGTGCCCCTATACCAAGCTTTCTAACAACGCAGACTCTTACACTTTAATTTTGAAAATAATATTTTTATACAAAAGTCTTATAATTAAGCAACAATAATCTCAGAATAAAATTATGGACAATATTTTGGGAGATATTGTTCAATTTCCTTTGGATACAATGGCTTAGAGTTCAACTTTCTTTTAACTTTTCATTCTCCCAGCTTTTGTAAGGTTAATTCATGGATACACACACAAACTCACACACCCTGACATCATACATATATACTTTACTTCAAAGTGGTGACAACAAATCAGTCTGATTAAGTCAATGGATCCTGACTTTGAAAAACACTGTCAATTTTCAGGGTCAAAGGGATGGTCTGGCTTCCTTGGGCAGTGCTGACTCAAGATAAAAGATAGATATGAACTTACACGAACTCTCAAATTTGAACAAAACAAATTTATCAGTGGTAAAACTTATGAAATGTTCCTCAACAAGCATTGGGAACACACAGCAGGTGGATTTATTTTTTTTTTCTTTCTTTCTTTATGATAGTCACACAGAGAGAGAGAGAGAGAGAGAGGCAGAGACACAGGCAGAGGGAGAAGCAGGCTCCATGCACCAGGGGCTGGACGTGGGACTCGATCCCGGGTCTCCAGGATCGCACCCTGGGCCAAAGGCAGGCGCCAAACCACTGCACCACCCAGGGATCCCCCAGCAGGTGGATTTAGAGACTTCAGTCTATATTGCATTCGATTTGGACTTTGTTTCCTTTGTGTTGTTCCCCATTTAGATATTCTTTTCCACAAACTGAAATTAAACAGAATTATTTGGTTATCACATAAGGAATCAATTTTTAATGAAGTGTGAATTTGGGTAAATCACGTAGTAATGAAGACTTTATTTCCTCGCCCTAGAATTAGGTAATGATACCGCCCAAGGTGCAGAGGAGGAGGAAAGAAACTCCCGGGAGGCTCTATTACTGGAAGTTGGGCAAAGAACCCGAGTTGCCGGAGGAAGTGCCCAAGTGTACATCACACCTGGTAAACAGCGTAGTCACTTAGGCTAATGCTTTCTTCTATATTGTCATTTCTAAAAAATTTGTGTTGGGTTCATAACTTCAAAAATTGTAGGGACAGGCAAGATCGAGGTGTAGGAGGCACCCCGAGGACCGCCTCAGGAAAGTCAGTTGTTTGCGGTCTGTACACCACGACCTCCAGACGCAGCCACGTGGCGGCCGAGGGGAGGGCGGGGGGGGGGGGGGAGAGGCGGGCACCGAGCCCTCCGGCCCCGCGGCGGTGAGCGCAGCTGCGGCGGGCGCGCAGGGCCGCGATCCTGGGGCAGGATCAGGGCGGACAGCCCCGCGGACAGCCCCGCGGACGGCGCACCGCGGACCCCCAGGCCCTGTGGGGTGCAGAAGCGCCGCGACAGGAAGGAGGGAAGGACCTGACTAGAAGACGAGGAGAAGCTGAGACACAGGCCAGAGTCCGGGTAAAGCCCCAAATTGGCAAATCTGAGACCAAGGGCCTACCTTCCCACAGCAGCCCGGGAGGGGGGGGCGGGGTGTCGCGGGGGGGCGGGGACCCCGGGGGGGCGGGGGCCGCGGGGGGGGGGGCACCGCAGGGGGGACCGCGGGGCCCCGCCCTGCCTCCGCCATGTGACTGGCACGTGAGCTGCGCTTCTGGAAGAACAGGGCGCTGGGGGTGGTGGGGAGTGTTGGATCCCGCGCCCGCACGGCTGAGCTTCGGGTTGAGGCAGAGCGACGGCAGCGGGCGCCTGCGGCTGGGGCTGGGGCTGGGCCTGGGCAGGAGGACGGAGGTCTGCTGCTGAGCTCCCCCCCCTCCCCCGCTGAGCTCCCCCCCTCCCCCGCTGAGCTCCCCCCCCCTCCCCCGCTGAGCTCCCCCGCTGAGGCCCCTCCCCCGCTGAGCTCCCCCGCTGAGCTCCCCCGCTGAGCTCCCCCGCTGAGGCCTCTCCCCCGCTGAGCTCCCCTGCTGAGCTCCCCCGCTGAGGCCCCTCCCCCGCTGAGCTCCCCCGCTGAGGCCCCTCCCCCGCTGAGCTCCCCCGCTGAGGCCCCTCCCCCGCTGAGCTCCCCCGCTGAGCTCCCCCGCTGAGGCCCCTCCCCCGCTGAGCTCCCCCGCTGAGGCCCCTCCCCCGCTGAGCTCCCCTGCTGAGCTCCCCCGCTGAGGCCCCTCCCCCACTGAGCTCCCCCCGCTGAGCTCCCCTGCTGAGCTCCCCCGCTGAGGCCCCTCCCCCGCTGAGCTCCCCCGCTGAGCTCCCCCGCTGAGGCCCCTCCCCCGCTGAGGCCCCTCCCCCGCTGAGGCCCCTCCCCCGCTGAGCTCCCCCGCTGAGGCCCCTCCCCCGCTGAGCTCCCCCGCTGAGGCCCCTCCCCCGCTGAGCTCCCCCGCTGAGCTCCCCCGCTGAGCTCCCCCTGCTGAGCTCCCCCACTGAGCTCTGACCTTCAGTTGCCTCGGGGCACCTCTCATGGCCATTTGGTTGAGCCCGCATTCCGGGTCTCCCGGGTTGCAATTTAGGCTGTGAAGAAAATGATTTGTTTTCTGGAAACGGGTCTTTTCTCAAATTTTGGCGTCCGGATTTTTGAACATCATGATATAAGCCCCATGTCCCCTATCCTGCCAGCGCAGTTTCACGCATGAAGAGGTTTTGAATGTGACCATGGATGGGATCCCTGGGTGGCACAGAGGTTTGGCGCCTGCCTTTGGCCCAGGGCGCGATCCTGGAGACCGGGGATCGAATCCCACGTCGGGCTCCCGGTGCATGGAGCCTGCTTCTTCCTCTGCCTGTGTCTCTGCCTCTCTCTGACTATCATAAATAAATAAAAATTAAAAAAAAATTAAATTTGTGAAATTGCAGCCCACCCTTGAGGTAAATGGAGATAGCTGGGATTTTCTTGAACTGCGATTATGAGCTTTTGTTCCATTTTGGTAGAATGCTCCTTCAGAGAATCAGGGAGTTTCTGAGGCCCTCAAGCCTGAGATCCCGTTTTAGCCTTAATGGAACTATTCTGTGCCTGGCACTGCTCTGGGTACTGCCACGGAATCCAGAGACTCGGATGTTTATTACAGTCTCTTTTTCCAATAAAGTAAAGGGGCCTAGGGAAAAAAAATGACCTAGAGGTCTTCTCTTTGCATATAAAGAACACAAAAATTATTGTAGTTTGATAGCATCACATAATGACTGACTAATACATGCTTATGGAGAAAGAAGAATGTTTTGTTTTGAATATTAGTATAAGTTATTTTTGTGCAAAGTTCACAAGGAAGTATACTTCTTTTGGATGGTTGCATATTTTTAAATGAATTATATCGCTTATTGAAAATGGAGGACAGTGTTATATTTTTAGATGTCAAACTTTCTTTTGTGTATATTTATGACGGTAAAAGAAGTATAATTTGATGTGGAATAGTGTTCTAGATCCAATTTTAACTAAATGTGAAGTTTCTGGAAGTATTACCAAGAAACAATTACCCAACATTCAGTAGTAAACAACATATGGAGCTTTAGCCAAATTAAAAAAAAAAAAAAAACTTTGGTTATATGTTAATCTATTTTTGTTTTAACTCTAATATTAGTTAACAATCATATTCTGAGTATGACAAACTATATGAATCAGCATGAGGCAGTCTGATCAATAGCTTGGTTACTGATCTTAATTAATCTGAGAAGAAATGTGTTTTATATCAAAAGGGTGCTTTAGGTATGCCAATGAAGCTATAAGCTGATAGGTAAATGTTTATTCCAGCTGCAGTTCCTTGATGGATACATGATCTACTCAAGAACCATTCTAGAAAATAAACTGAAAAACATTATTATAAAAAATTAAATTTTTTACTTCTCAATATATGATCTGGTTACTATGGAAACTCACAGTCTGGCCTGGAAGCAGTTAATTTTTCAGAAACACATTCCCCAGTCTGGTGGTACAGTATCTTCAACAATCATAGAACTAAGTGCCCTAATATTTAGCCACTCATTTAAAATGATGTTTTAAAAATTACTATTTCATAGTATACCTTTTCTAACGTAGTATTGATATGCTGGGTATATAATATAATTCAGAACCCAGATGAGCTAGATAGTTAAGTGGGAAAACAAACCTTTCCTCAACATAATTAGGGGTAAGCAAAACTTAGGTAAATTAAGGAAAAATTAAGCTTTACGGTTACAAAGAGATGCCCTTCAGCATTATATATTACCTCAAAATTGGACTTGGAATGGGATATTGGAAAACTGGCCATTCCCTTCTGGTAAATTATTTTTTAATATTACTAATCAATAACAGCAATATAAAAATGCACACATTATGTCTGTAATTTCATATGAGCTACATAACAACCTTGTCACAGAGTTGTGAAATATGATGATGATGAGCTTCATTTTAAAAGTAATAAAACACATTAAAATAATTTAAGGCATTTTACTCCAAAGGGCACCAGTGTTCAACAACTTCTAAGTAGCAGAGTAGGTAGACGTACCATTTCCAAGGCTATGCTGTGTCAGCTGTGAACTCAGTGGTAGAAGTGCATATAAAGAAGCCTCTTCTATTTGCGGACACGGAGCTACGTTATGTGACACACAATTAAAACCAGGTATGGGATGAAGCCTAATTATAACAGTGCCACTAAGATAAATTCAATATGCTTCCTCCTTCCTCATTTACAACTTCAGTGTATTTATTCAAGAGTGAAGGGAACACATTTACTGAACACATTCTATGTGCCTGCCATGGTTTCTGACATTTTTATCTATTGGACTTCATCTTGGACAAAAAAACCTTTTAAGATAGATTTAATTAAATTTGAAATATAAAAGATGTGCAGGTAGTTTTCACTATTTTCAGATAATTGGTACTAGAAAGGGGCAAAATAAAAAGGGATGAAATGCCATAGTAATTAGCAACAATAAGCTTGAATTGGGACTTTACATTAAATATTTGAAAAATTAAAAGTAACACAATCTTACATACAATGAAATATAGGTTATAACTTTAATTTTTGCCTTATATTTATTAAACTATGTATAATAAAATATATTTAATAAAATAGGTATATTTATGTGTTTAACTTGGGGCATAATTGTTATGAAGAAATATTTCATGCTATGATATATTTGATGTCATGTTTGATTTGTAAAATAACATAAAGAGAACCTGTTTGCAAAAATACACTTTGGGAAGTTTTCACTTTTCTTGAAGTCCTTTCTTAATCCTGTGATTTTAAAATAATTTTGTTTTAAAGCACTTTTACTATTTTTAGATGTTTCTTTTTCAGACTTTATCATATCTAATGCTGAAATATCCTTTGTTTAACACCTTTGGTTTAATTTGAGTGGTTTTTAGCTTAATTTTAATCAAGTTTATCATATTGTATAATTTTTGGATCATTAGAAGATTTTCTTTGCAAATAATTTGAATTGTTTTTTTTTTTTTTTATTTCAAGTCACCCAATGATTAGTTATTGATTTCTGACTGTAAACTATGTGTCTGGCACTGTTTTAGGTTCAGGGATGAAAATTAGTGTCCTTTAACCAGGTGGAGCATATATTTCATTTGGGGAAAGCAAATACGCAATATATGAATTAATCAGCTTATAAGACAAACTCAGATAATGATAATTGCTATGCAAATGTATTATGGTAATATGATAGAAATTGACTAGGGGTTAGTGGGGTTGTTGGTGTGGCTGATGTGTTCAGGAAAGATTTATTGAGCTTACACTAAAATGATGTGAAGGGGTCATTTGAGGCTATTAAGAAGAGTATTCTAAATATAGAAACTAGCAGGTAGAAAACTGTTGAATGGGAACAGAGCCACTGTATTCTATGAGCAGGGTAAGGATGTATGTAGATAGAGTGTGCAGAAGGGAAGTTAGGTTAGAGTTAGGCACTCTGTTAGGTAGAATATGATTGGCCATAATAATGAGTTAGATTTTATGCTGATTGAAATAAATGTTTTGGGGGGTTTTATAGGGAAAGAATAGAGTCTATTTTTTAAACAATTAAAAGGATTTTAAAAGGATTACTTTGGCTGACATATGGGAGAAAATAATGGTAGCAGAAATAGTAATTAGAAGACTGTTGTATTAAATTAGGAGTGAAATTATAACAAAATGGGTAAGTATGGTAGCAAGATACACATGATTTGTTTCTAATCAGAACATAGTTGGAAACTAAAGCAAATAGGACATAATAATAGATAGATTAGGGACGCCTGGGTGGCACAGCGGTTGAGTGTCTGCTTTCTCCGCTCAGGGTGTGATCCTCGGTCCTGGGATCGAATCCCACATTGGGCTCCCTGCATGGAGCCTGCTTCTCCTCCCTCTGCCTGTGTCTCTGCCTCTCTCTGTCTCTCATGAATAAATAAATAAAATCCTTTAAAAATAATAGATTATATAAAAGATAGATTATGTGAGAAGCAGAAGAATCAAAGAATATTCCTAGGTTTATGGGAAAAGGAACTCACTGCCTGATATTTGCATTTACTGAAGTGAGAGGACTTGGTTAAATCCAAGACCTATGTTTCTCTTTGACAAAGTTATATATATATATATATATACCTCCAAGCAGAGAAGGTTTGTAGATAGTTGGGTATAAATGAAGATGGCTAGAGCTATAAATATGAAATCAGTCATCAGCATGCAGATAACCTTTAGAAACATGTAGATATTGGGAACAAATGATAAGAAATTATCTTCAATGACTGCTAAAATGACTGGGTGAAAAAGTTGAAAGAAAACCTTATAATGGTTGGATATGATCTGAAATTGATCAACTTTAACTGTCTAAAAAGATAGACATGATATGTCTCTTTATTTGAAATGTATAGCAACTAAAAATAAATAGCACCACATATGAAATGTTCCTTTCTAAAAATTTAACATGAATCTCATTATATCTCTTGGTCTAGTTGAGTTTACAGAAAGAATTGGGGATGCAATTAGCCAAATAGAAGATGTTAGAAATTCTATAGGACTAAAAACGAGTTTCCTTAAGAAGAGAATTGGGGAAAAAAGGAGAGAGAGCTATTCTAGATTAAAAATTTAAAAGACATGTAAATAAAGTTCAATCCACAGGATTTATTATGATCTTGATTTTTTAAAAAAGAAAATATAAAAAAATAGTTATTGAAATTGGATAATCAGAGTTTTTAACACTGACTAGATATAAGAAAAATAACTTTTATGGCAATACTTCAAACAAAAACCTCTGAATTATTGAAGGGAAAAATGACATATGCCTGGTTTAAAATGGTCCAGCTTTGGGTGGGTAGATAATAGGCATGATAAATGAACCAAGATTCATCCTTTATTGGCCATTATGAATCTGGATTATAAAAAAAGATTTATGAATCTTTTATCTATGCTTGAAAATTGCCATGATAATCATATTTATGCATAAACAAAAGAGTAAATACATAAAATATTAAAATATAAAGCTATGGAAAACCTAAGAAGAACATAGAGGAGAGGGTTGAGGAGAAAACCTTGGAGGAGCTCAAGTATTTAAGGATTGAAGAGTCACAAAGTAGCTGAGAAGGACTGTTAGGTATGTTGGAGGGAAGCCAGATAAATGTCATGTCATTGCATCGAGAGGGATGTGTGCGTGCATGTGTGTTTTAAAGATAATGAAGGGAGTAGTCAGGAGTGCAAAATTCTTCTGAGATGAGGACTGAAAATTCACCATTAGACAAAACACGATATTGGTAGTGTCATTTTTAAGACCAGTTTCATTGTGTTGCAGAAAAAAGAACATGAATAGAGTGGTTTAGAAGAGAATAGGAGATGAAAAAGGGCAGACAGCAATATGGACAACTTTTTAAGGGAATTGAACTGAGACATGAGGAGGCAACCGAATTCTGATATGTGATAAATAATGTGTGTTTTAAAAAAATTGGATGATATCTAAGCAAGTCTGTATACCCAGAGTACTGCAGTAGAATAAAAGGAAAGTGCTAATATACTAAAGATGGAGAGAATTACACAGAAGAGTTTCTTTTGATGGAAAGGATAGGATTCTGCATATAAATAATGATACGAACATAAATACTTTTTGTGATCACAGAACAGAAAGGAAGACAGCACAGGTAGATACAGATTTGGTGGTAGAAATAATAAAATCACTTGTATCTAATAACATCTTTTTGTCCATAAAGTATGATTGAGCTATAGATTGGACCTTTCAGGAGAAATATTGGGAAATTGCTATATCAAAAAATGAAAAAAAGCAATTTCCATGTAGCAGTGTGATTGTCAGTCTTTAATGCTTATTTGAGATTGATGGCTACAAATTTGAAGCAAGCTAGTATGGTCAGTGTAGTTTGATATTCTCCAGAAGTACTCAGTTGCTTGATTATAAACATGGGGTAAGCCTGCAGTTTGGATCAAAGAGGTTTGACATTTTTTTGCTGGTCAACACAATAGTAGAAGAAAGACCAAGGAAGTTAGGGATGTTTGCAAGGATGTATAACCTTGTGGTAATGGTTTGACAGTGTGAGAGAGGTTGGTTAGCTGTTGGCATGAGCGTACTGGAGTAAGTGAACTGGAAAGATGAGAGAAGGTGGTCAGAAAATGGGGTGTTGAAAAGTGCAATTTGAGGGGTAGCAGGGTGGCTCCGTTGGTTAAGCATCTGACACTTGTTTTTTGCTCATGTCATGATCTCATGATTGTGGGATTGAGCCCCCCACCAGGCTCTGTGTTCAGTAGGGGAGTCTACTTGAAATTCTGTCTCCATCTTTCTCTGTCTCCCCGCCCCATACTCTCTCTCCCAAAATAAATAAATCTTTTAAAAAAGTATTGTTTGAGGGATAGTGCTGCTATTAATATTAACAATTTATATTAATATAACTATACAGCATTTAAATATAATTATAATGTATTAATAATAATATATTGATTATTGATACATTGAAGATAAACTCAACCTAATAAAGATATGAATGGGTGATTGAAATTAGATTAAGGAAAATTTGCTTGAGGAATAGGAAACCAAGAAAGTAAGAAACTGAAAAACAAGTTTTCAATTTATCATTTACATGGTTACTGATATAACCAAAAAAAGATACCAAAAGTGGTGGTCAAAGAGAAGACGTTTTAGTTGAAGACAGCAACATATTTTCAAAGATCTGACCTTTATGAAGGAGGAAGAAGATAAAAAAGAAAAAGTCACAGCAGGAAAAAGTAGGGGAACAAGAGTATCATGTAACATATAAAAAACTTCTGTAGATTCTGATGTATGTGAAGGGGAGAAAGTGGTTTCCTTTAGCCTAAATTTGAGTGGACTACAAAGGAACATTATGTCCTCGTTATATGGCTAGATATTACTTGTAATGACAAGATATAAAGAAAACAAAAGTAGAGATTTTTGAGAATATCGTATGGGGGGTTTGATGAAGACAGATTTTGAATCCTAGAAGCATGTTGCAAGAGATCGAGATTGATAAAATGTTAAGTGTGACAACTGGGATCAGATAGAGATATATGTACTGAACAGTATGGGGATGGCCATCCTAGAAATTGAATCACCAGGATGAATATTCTTTTTATGGTTAATGAATGGAGACCAACAACAGTAAGATGGAATTGGGTCAACAACTTTTTAAGAAGAAAGAGAAATAGCCAAATATAGTTGACATGGGTTTTGATAAAATAATTTTAAGAAATGAGAAAATAGTTCTCAGGCAGCTGGTAAGTTTTGCATAGTTGTTTTTTCATTTCAGATCAGAAATGAAAGTAAATCTTGATTTCTATATTCTTTTTGACATTATACTACTGATCTCAGCATAGCATTTTATTTGTTTGAAACCAATACATATCTTGTTGTCTGTTACTTAATTTCCTCCCTTTTTAAATTCACTTCTATTTATTGTATTTCATAGCACTGAACCTCGCTTACCTATTGCTTTACCTTATTTGTCCTATTATTGCCAGCAAAGTTTTATCACAGCAGACACAGTTATAAACACTGATGTCTGTTAAAGAATAGGATCAAATAAAGCATCATTCCTATGCTGTTACCTCAGGAGAGCTGTGAGATATTCAGTATAAAGGACAAAAGTGTCAAGATGGTGGACCGGGGAGTGTGGTAGGCAGATGTTTTCTTTTTTCTTTTTTTTTTTTTTTAAGATTTTATTTATTTATTCATGAGAGACACAGAAAGAGAGGCAGAGACACAGGCAGAGGGAGGAGAAGCAGGCTTCATGCAGGGAGCCCGATGTGGGACTCCATCCCACACTCTGAGCCAAAGGCAGATGCTCAACCACTGAGCCACCCAGGCATCCCAGCAGATGTTTTCTAACTTCTAATTTGGTACTAATTCTGGAAGGGGCCGGATAAGTTTGTGCTTTTGATATAAAAAACAATAGTAGAGTATCTATATGTTTGCTTATTTGCCACATAATTCCAAAAAAAGAAAAATCTTTAGGTGACTTCCAACAGCATTTACTATATAATAAGATAAAAGCGAAATTTGGATTCAATAATATATGGCTATTAAATACGAATAAATGAAAAATATAAAATAAAAAATAAATACAGATAAATGCTTAGCTCTACACTTTAAAACATTATAAAATAGATGTATTTATCCATAGTAAGCACTATAATAAATTTTTACCCCAATGGCTCTTTCTTCTGAAGAGAACATAAGATAAAAAGAATAATTAAATGAAAGCAAAAATATCTTAAGTCCCAATAGTTCATTTGTGCTTTTGTTTCCCTTGCCTTCATAGACGTATCTTGCAAGAAGTTGCTGTGGCCAAGTTCAAAAAGGGTGTTTCCTGTGTTCTCCTCTAGGATTTTGATGGATTCTTGTCTCACATTTAGATCTTTCATCCATGTTGAGTTTATCTTTGTGTATGGTGTAAAAAAATGGTCCAGTTTCATTCTTCTGCATGTGGATGTCTAATTTTCCCAGCACCATTTATTGAAGAGACTATCCTTTTTCTAGTGGATAGTCTTTCCTGCTTTGTCGAATATTAGTTGACCATAGAGTTGAGAGCCCATTTCTGGGTTCTCTGTTCTGTTCCACTGATCTATGTGTCTGTTTTTGTGCCAGTATCACACGGTCTTGATGACCACAGCTTTGTAGTACAACTTGAAATCCAGCATTGTGATGCCTCCGGCTGTGATTTTCTTTTTCAATATTCCTCTGGCTATTTGGGTTTTTTTCTGAATCCACACAAATCTTAAGACTATTTGTTCCAACTCTCTGAAAAAAGTCCGTGGTATTTTGATAGGGATTACATTGAACATGTAAATTGCCCAGGATAAAAAGTTGCTCAGCAAAAGAAACAATCAACAAAACTAAAAGACAACCAACAGAATGGGAGAAGATATTTGCAAATGACATATGAGATAAAGGGCTAGTTTCCAAAATCTATAAAGAACTTATTAAACTCAACAGCAAAGAAACAAATAATCCAATCATGAAATGGGCAAAAGACATGAACAGAAATTTCACCAAAGAAGACTTACAGATGTCCAACAAGCACGTGAGAAAATGCTCTGCATCACTTGCCAAAAGGGAAATACAAATCAAAACCACAATGAGATACCACCTCACACCAGTGAGAATGGTGAAATTAACAAGACAGGTAACAACAAAGGTTGGAGAGGATGTGGAGAAAGGGGAACCCTCTTGCACTGTTGGTGGGAATGTGAGCTGGTACAGCCACTCTGGAAAACTGTGTGGAGATTCCTCAAAGAGTTAAAAATACAGCTACCCTATGACCCAGAAATTGCACTGCTGGGGATTTACCCCAAAGATACAGGTGCAATGAAAAGCCGAGACACCTGCACCCCAGTGTTTATAGCAGCAATGTCCACAAGAGCCAAACAGTGGATGGAGCCTTGGTGTCCATTGAAAGATGAATGAGTGAAGAAGATGTGTCTATACATACAATGGAATATTACTCAGCCATTAGAAATAACGAATACCCACCTATTTGCTTCGACGTGGATGGAACTGGAGGGTATAATACTGAGTGAAGTAAGTCGATCGGAGAAGGACAATCATTATATAGGTTCACTCATAGGAGGAATATAAAAAATAGTGAAAGGGATTATAGAGGAAAGGAGAGAAAATGAGTGGGAAAAATCAGAAAGGATGACAAAACATGAGAGACTCCTAACTCTGGAAAATGAAGAAGGCATAGTGATAAGGGAAGTTGGCAGGGGGATGGGGTGACTGGGTGACAGACACTGAGGGGGACACTTGATGGAATGAGCACTGGTGTTATACTATATATTGGCAAATCGAACTCCAGTAAAAAAATATACATTAAAAAAAAAGAAAGAAAGCAAAAATAATGAGGTTCAAATATACGTATTTTTGATGGCTTCATATAATTTATCAGTAAATTCTAGATTGTATGAACACACGTGTTTTGTATATTACTTCTTTTTAAAAATATGTTTATTTATTTATTCATAAGAAGAGAGAGGCAGAGACATAGGCAGAGAAAGAAGCAGACTTCTTGCAGGAACCCTGATGTGGGACTCAATCCCCAGACCTGGGATCATGCTCTGAGCCAAAGTCAGATGCTCAATCGCTGAGCTACCCAGGTATCCCTGTATATTACTTCTATATGAAATATAGGTCTTTATATCAATTTGTAATATATCTATTTTAACCCTTGATAAGATTAAACTTGTCAAGATGATTTCTTGACTAAAATACACATAAAACTAAAATTTTGTGTAGTTGGTTCTTTATATCAAAATAACTCTTTGTAGTAACAAGCAATTATCTTACTGTGTATATCACTAAATTCATTAAAATACACTATTGTCAAACATACATTTTGAGTTGTTTTTCTCTCCATATTCTTATATTCAACTCACTATGGTATAAATAATTTGTGTTGTAAAATGAATAAAGGTTGGAAGTTTATTTAAGTTATAAAAAGGGATTATGTCATCTATTCAAAAATAAACAGTTTATATTTGATTAAAACTATAATCCAGACTTCTTGCTTCATTTTATCCCCAATGCAGCTGCTATAATCAGACAAGTTTAATGTCACATCAGTAAGGAAAAGTTGCCTAATATATATTATAAATTAGGTAAATAAAATATTTTACATAAATCCATTATGTTTAGAACTCAAATAAAATATCTTTTATTGTATTCTAGGTGAAAATAATTGTTATCAGTCCAAACTAAAAAGTTGATATGTTTTTTAGTCTCTATAAATTGAGAGAAATGTATTTTATGTGAGCTATAAATATCTGTAGTCATAGCATGATAATAAAAATGATTTCTTTCTTTGAATTTTAGGGATGTTTGCTACAGTACAGAAACAATGTAAAATACCAAAATTTATTCATATGTTATCATAGTATTTCAATTGCTTTTTAAATATTCCTTATAAGAAAATTAATGCCTTTAACATTTTACTTTACAGAAATATTTTATTAAATATAACTCATTTTCAAATGTAGCGATATGATAGATGTTTTAAAATAATCCCTAATATCTCTTAAACTACATACTAAGATTCTATTGCAAGTAATTTTAAATATTTAAAAATATAGTGAGAATATATTAAAAGTTCAGATTTTCTTAAAATCAATAGCATTAAGATTTTGCTTTAAGATTGTAAGCAGACTTTAGAAATCTAAATGGCCCCTAAATTTCATTTCCCCAGAATTGTATGAGCATTACAAATAATTACAAATTATTTTTTTCTGGGATGCCTGGGTGGCTCAGCAGTTGAGCATCTGCCTTTGGCTCAGGGTGTGATCCCGGAGTCCTGGGATCGAGTCCCACGTCGGGCTCCCTGCATGGAGCCTGCTCTTCCCTCTGCCTGTGTCTCTGCTTCTCTCCCTCTCTGTGTGTCTCATGAATAAATAAGTAAAAATTAAAAAAAGATTATATTTTTCTTTCTAATATTTTATCTTTAACCTTTTTTCTGAATGTTATTTTTCCTTTGTATACCAAAGTGTTTATTCATATTGCAGTTCAGATAAACATAGGTCAGAGAGTTCACATATGTATTCATAAAATGCCTTTGAATTCTTGACAGCAGAAAATATGAATGAATACATGAAGTCACAGAGTGCCTAACTTTTCTACTAGGTTATTTAAATTAATTGTTTGGGTTATTCCTTATTTCTTAATAGTTCCTGTAGCAACTTATATTCAGAAGATTTGCACAAATATATCCTGCATGAATTATGTAATTCATTAAACCAATTTTTTCTATATCACCTTCAGGAACACATTTTTAGCTTTGGAATAGACCTAGAGAAATCATATAGAAGTCAGATGGTCTCTTAACATACTACCTGGAGCTACTTGCAAGTGAAAAAAACAAAGAAAAAGATCAGTTAAAATGTGTAAATACTGCTTGTTCCAACCACTGAATTCCACTATTTGAGATAGGGTTTCTGGACAAGGTATGACCTGTGTTGAATCAACATGTTCTAGATAGCCTGAAATTTTGATCTTAGGGTTCAACCAAAATTAAAATGTTTCGAGTTTATACAAACTAGTTGGATTTGCTAACCATTCTTGTTAAATAATAGAAGCCAAAAGCTTACTTTTAAACCAGCAAAGCTGTGGCTGGTTTTATTCCTTACTAATTTATATGAATTTGACTCTTGACATATAATAGTTCTGAGCTTATTTTGCTCAAGCTACCTACACGTTTTTCTTTACTTGTCATTATGAAGGAATTGTACATTAATGATTTAGCACCTTTACTAAATCAAAAGTGAAAGGGCACATCACATCTAACAGTTTCTCTCTAAAATCAAGTCTTTGTTTCTCTCTCTCTCTCCTTCTCTCTCTCTCTCTCTCTCTAATTTTAGTAGAAGCAATGAATTCAGTTTATCCCATAATAGAGCTCTTTTCACCCTTAAAGGCTGACTTCAAATGCTTTTTTCTCATTGAATCCTTCCTTAGCATCTTATTAACACTTTAACCAATTTGTGTTTGTGCTTTTTAAATAGATTGGTTATATCCTTTTAAGTACTCTTTCTTTATACTCTATTAATGCAAGTTAAATTTTCTGAAGCTAGGGTTCACGTCATAATCATATTTTATTGTGTGTATATTTGGAATTAAAATATTTTCATTAATATTCTCACTTTCAATCACATTAAATCACACACTCTTAAAAGCTTACGTTATAACCCTCCATTTAAGAAGTAATTATTGAAGGAAAAAAATATTTGAGAGTCAGTGGTGAAATTCAGAAACTTAGACAAATAGCTAGTTATTTTAGGATAATGATTAGGGAGACATTTCCATGCAATCATGCAATAGTTTTACATAAGTGTTCTCCTTTGGTCTTCACCTCACAAATATAGTCCAGGTACTATTAATGTATCTTATTAGGCTCTGTTTCAGAGTGTCCTTTAAGTTAGCTTTCTTATCAACTTCCTTAGGGCTTTCCCACAATATTTTCTCCCCAACACCCCCCCCCCCCACTATCTATTTTACTGTTGTCCTCTATTAATATTTTTGTAACATGACATTTAGGCATGGAAGTTGTTCAAACTTTCAACATCTCAATTGGAAAAAGGAAGAAGGGGAATAGGAGCATGTGGCAAATGAAAAAAAGATTATTAGTGACTTAAATGTGAAGTCAGAATGGGCAACACATGACCACCTTATGAAATGCCTTCTAAACATAGTATAACTTACTTTGAGTGGTGAAAGAAACTACATGATAAGCACGAGACCTTATTAACTAAAAGAATACTCAAATTTCCAGCGATTTGAAGGACCATCAGTAAAATTAAACTGGAGTGTTAAGGAATCAATGATAAAAGAAGTAGTGGCAAGAAAGGGGAAGTAAGCATGAGAGAATTAGCATGACTATTGCTGCATTATAATATTCTGGAAACTTGTGTACTCTAAATTCTCTCTCCATGACTGTAAACCTTAATGAGTAAGTGGCTTTTGGTTTTTCTAATTCTTAATTGGAAAGAGCAAAAGCAAAATCAGAATATGAATTTATGGTATCACTTTCCCCTTCCTTGGTAAGACTCCTCTGATTACCTAACTGAACTCTATGTATATTGCATAACTAAACATAATCATACATTTGGAGTACCTCAACAAAGTCATTAATTTATGGTCATGGCTTATAGTCTACTCTAAACTAATATTTTGTGGGAGATATAGGTGCAATACTTTGATAAAACCCACCACCTAATTAAAGAAATAACTATGTCAGAAGTAAACACTTTAGAATTTTACTCAGGCTTTTCAGAAACCCCCAAATGTATGTGTGTGGGTATTTGTATGTGGGGTAGTGGTTACCAAAATATTTCTTAGAATCAATGATTTGCATTTCCCTCTCATACTTTCTTTCAGAGAAGATTATCTGAAAACAACCTTAATACCAACTCTAAATTTCCAATTTAATAGTCTTCTGAAATTTCTCAGTTCTTGGCTCACAAGTCCTGCCCCCTCCTATATTATACATCATCTTTCTTTTCTATTTGAAAAATGCTTTCTCCTACTCCAGTTACCATTGGTTTAGCATTTTGTGTTTTTGCTAAGCCACCAGATTGATTAGGTGAATAAAATGCTCAGCAAAGGGGCTGATTTCTTTCTGAAGAATGGCACAGGAAGAGGGCACGTGCCTGGAAATAATTATTATCTTTTTCTTTTACACACATCAGTTTAGAAGTGTAAATTGCTATTCTGTGCTCAAGTTCTAAGTCATTTTAATTATTAAAAATTTTATAACAAGAAATCTTGAAAATGTAAGCTAAATAAACGTCAGTTTAACAGCATTGTGACTTAAAAAATACAAATTTAAAATGTTTAAGTAATGTCAAAACTGTCAAAATCATAATTTGTGGGTTACATTTTTCCTTTGTAGATGTTAACCAACTTCTGCCTTTCTTTTTTACTTTGATAAAATACCTCAAAACCAAAATACCTGAGTATAAAGTTAGAAGTTTTCTTTAATTTTTTTACATGAAAACATAAACTATGAACTCCCTTCTGTCACTGCAACATATCCCAAGCTTGTAGTGTATTTGCCCTACCAAAGCTCTGTAATTAACCACTTCTTCAATGAACTCTGGCTCCTTTCTCTAGTAAATGAAATATGGAAACCAAGATCTGAGTATTAGAAGTGCCACAGGAGTGCTTGCAGGCCCTCCTAATGGAGAGAACTAGGAAACCTATGTATATTAAACCATGCATGCACTCACATTTATGTTTATTTCAGTGTCTGTATATGTATCAACACCTTCTAGTAACACCATATGGGTTCATGTTGATGCCTGTGACTCAAATCTAGAACCAGAAGACCAACTTTAATGTATAATGTTAATTTTACTGCCTATAATATATATAGATACAGACATACATATTTAAGAATAATTACTAAAGCAACACAAGTAAAAGTTATAGTTTAAAAAATGAATGGGGGAAAAAAGTACAGTGAAAGAGAGTAAAAGGTATAAAACTTTACCAGTTCAAATGAAGGGGAGATTATGGAAAATTGAGGGACAAGTACATTTTTTAAATACCCAATTTATTTTCCATTTTTAATGAAGGTTAGATATAATACCTGAATAAAACAATATCCACTGATAGAATTGAAATTTTACTTTGTCAGGTCTTCTTTTCTTCACAAAAAGGAATGTATAAGAAGCTCAGATATTCATGAGAGTGATTTTATTAAAATTTGAAGAGCAGATGGAACTACAGGACTTCAAAATGTATCTTTTGTAAATAGGAAAAATTCAGTCATTTCATTAGAATAATATAACTGACAACTAATCAACATAAACAATGTAAATTAAATAAATAACTGCATAAATCAACCTTACATGGAAGATTTACCACATCCAAGTGTAAAAGAAAAAAATAAAATAGTATTAAAAAAGTGCAATCCTTACTTTAAAATTCGACATTCTTTTTATGGTGGAGTAATATTCCATTGTGTATATGTACCACATCTTCTTTATCCATTCATCAGTCATTGGATATTAGGACTCTTTCCATAATTTGATTGTTGATAATGCTACTATAAACATCAGGGTGGTTGCTGTAGGGGAGCCTGGTGGAGGAGGGGCTATTAAGGAGGGCAATTGTGATGAATGCTGGGTGTTATCTGTATGTGATGAATCACTAAATTCTCTTGAAACCAATGTTACAGTGTATGTTAATGAGAATTTATTTATTTTAATGATAATTTATTTTATTTTTTTAAAGATTTTATTTATTTATTCATAGAGACACAGAGAGAGTGAGAGAGAGAGAGAGAGAGAGAGAGAGAGGCAGAGACACAGGCAGAGGGAGAAGCAGTGTCCATGCAGAAAGCCCAAGGCGGGACTCGATCCCGGGTCTCCAGGATCTCGCCCTGGGCTGCAGGCGGCGCTAAACCGCTGTGCCATGGGGGCTGCCCTGTTAATGAGAATTTAAATAAAAACTGGAAACAAAGATAAAATTCAATACTTTTCATTAAAACAAAGAAGCACTCAGTAAACAAATAAGAAATTAGAATTTGCCCAACGTTGTACAAAGTATTTAAACTAAATCTACAGCTCTAGTCAGAGAACTGTCATGTGAAGCAAGAATGGGATAGAGAAAATGTGTTCAAATTATATGAGAGTAGAAAACAGTATACAAAATAAAAACATTTTACAAATGGCAGATTAATTTTTTTGAAAAAATATTTGGAAGAAGAGATGAAATATATAAATAGAGCTTAATGATAATACCATTCTGTCAGACATGAAAGATATATGAAAACCTTAGTGATCCTATTGATCAGCAATAACCAATTGGAAGATATAATTTGAAAAATATTCTGCCTGAAAGCAAAACAGATCTATAAGATAGATGTATAGAAACAAATCTATGAAAGAATGTGCATTATTTCTAGGTAAGAAATTACAAAATATTGTTGAATATCATAAAAGAAGATCTGAATAATGAAATAAAGTCTGTGGATGTGAGTGTTCAGTATCACAAAGATATCATTTATGAAATCTATAAATAAAAAGAAATTACATTTATAACCATATCACAATTTTTGTGCATGCAAATTGAGAAGCTGACTCCAAATTCATATTGGGAATGTTTTGTTGTGTGTTTGTGCAAAAAGCAAAACAAATAGACACATTATCAATATTTCTTTCTTAACTCGAGCAATTAAAACAGTGGTGTATAACTATTTTATATTTGCCCCACCATATCTACTCTTGACATTCTTCTGCATTTCTTAAATTTATGAACTGCATCAATACCTTCCTTGACTCAGTTTCCAATTGTGTTTAATCTACTCAAGGGATGAGAGAGAAGTGACAGGGTGAGGTAGAGGTAGAGATATTTATTTCTCCTTACTTTCTTGCTAGATCGCCAAAGATTGGCTATGTCCCTCTACCAAAAGGTGACTTCTCCTATAACAATTCTTATTTTCTGTAGCCACAAAAACCCCAGCATGCAAATGACTGCATGGTACAAGTCCTCACTGTTTCTGCACTCTGCTAGTGCACATTGACTTTCTGCATGTATGAGAAGTAAACTTTTGTGTTACCCCAATGAGATGGAGTTGTATGTTATCTCAGTTAATCTGTGAAAATTCACATCTTGTTTAATTGAACTTTCAGAACAATTGGCACTGCTGATCACTCTCTTATTCTTAAAAGAATTTTGTGTCTTGGATTCTGGTAGTGATCACTGCTAGGGATCAATGCTGCCTTTGATTCTTTTTTTCCTCTTTCTGTTTTAGAAATTCCATAATGTTCCAGGAATCCATGTGCCCTTCTTAATACCCTTCACCCATTCAGCCCATCCCCCACTTACTCCCACTGCCTCAACCCAACAGTTTGTCTGTTGTGGTTTACCTCCCCTTTTTTCCTCCTTTCCCCTATGTTCAACTGTTTTCTTTCTTAAATTCCATGAGTGAAATTGTATGGTATTTGTCTTTCTCTGACTGACTTGTTTCACTTAGCATAGTATACTCTAGTTACATCCACGTTATTGCAAAAGACAAGATTTCATTCTTTTTGATGACTAATATTTCAGTGTGTGTGTGTGTGTGTGTGTGTGTGTGTGTGTACAAACAACATTTTCTTTATCCATTCATCAATTGATGGACATTTAGGCTCTTTCCATAATTTAGCTATTGTTGATAATGCTGCTATAAACGTCAGGGTGCCTGTAGCACTTTTAATCAGTATTTTTGTATCCTTTGGATAGATACCTAGTAGTGTAATTGATGTCATAGGTTAGTTACATTTTTTAACTTTTTGAGAAACCTCCATACTGTTTTCCAGAGTAGCTGCACCAGTTTGTGTTCTCACCAACAGTGTAAGAGTGTTCCCCTTTCTTCACATCCTCAGCAACAGCTTCTGTTTCCCAGAGTTGTCAATTTTAGCCATTCTGACATATAATGAGGTGATATCTCATTGTAATCTTGATTTGTATTTGCCTGATGATGAGTGATGCTGAGCATCTTTTCACAGCCATTAGCCAGCGGTATGTCTTTGGAGAAATGTCTGTTCATGTCTTTTGCCCATTTCTTGACTAGAATTTTTATTTTTTGAGTGTTAAATTTGACAAATTCTTTATAGTATTTGGATACTGGCCCTTTATTTGATAAGTCATTTGCAAATTATCTTCTTCCATTCCATAGGTTACCTTTTAGTTTTGTTGGGACTTAACATATCCAGGTCCAAACTCATGATTCTCATGTCCTCTCCAGGATTTTTTTTTTTTTTTCATTACACCGTCTTTTCTAAGTGTATGGGACTACCCGTCCATGGGTTGCTCAGACGGAACATATTGTAATCAATTTTGACTCTTCTCAAATACTATATCTAACACATAAATTCTTTATAATTTATTTTGAATTATTCACCAGATTGGATATACTTATTTCAGCTGTATTCACTAACATTCTAAGCTGAGCCATTTTATCTTTTATTTGAACTAATCCAGGACTCTCTCACCTAGTCTCTATAATTCTTTTCTTTGCAACTCTTCTCTACAGCTAGACTATTTCTTTAAGAAATAGCTATCATTCTTCTGCTCAGAATCTCTGCATGGCTTTCCAACCATGTTTAGAACAGCACTAAGGTCCCTGTAAAGCCCTAGTTGACCCTGGTCCCTGGATAACTCAGACTTCATGTCTGACTGTTCATACTTTTGTTCAAATATTCTGGACATTTTTTTTTTTTGCCTATCACATTTTTCTGAGATTTTACAACTGAGTTCCCCTCAGGTTACAAAGCTCATGTCCAGTCATGTCCAGAAATTCATACGGCTATACTTTCACTTCACTTATTTCTCTGCTCAGATATCTTCATACAGGCCTTCCCTGACAACCATATCCAGAAAAGGTATCCTTACTTTTCTAAAACTCTCTCCTTACATTGTTAGTGTTTTACTACTAAACATCATATAGTGCAATTAGCTTTTTACCTTTTTTTTTTTTTTTTTTTTGTCACTTTCACTTGGATACAAAGTTCTGTAGTCAGGTGCTTTTTCTATTTCATTCACTATTCAATACTGAGTCCCCTAACAGAACAATGCCTAGGGACATAAAGCACTAAGAGTAAAACAAATAAAACAAAAAAAATTCAACTTTAACAAAATAAGGAAAAGGAAGAGTTTCCTCAATTTAATATGTGATGCAGAATAGTAACTTGGGCCACTCTAATTGAAGAGCTGCATCAACTATCTAGGTAGTAATTAAATAATGAAATCTTCTTCATCCATTCTGCTTTACTTGACAGTGCTATATTTTTTAAGTTCCTCCAAGTTGAAAGTTTTACAGATTTAGAAACCATTTTAGTTCATGAGGAGATTCAGGTTATTTGTGGTGACAGCCAGCCTCTCTAATTCTATTCCCTCTATTACCAGGCCATGAGTTGAGCATACATTGTCTTTCACCAGAATCAATATCTTATCTATTCAGCTCCCTGAAATGAGCTTTCATTATCCAGGTAGTTTTAGATAGATGACTTGCAACTTTTATTACCTTTAGTATTGCCTGCTAGGATATATTGGCAACTTTGTATAACAGGTATAGGCATACATCAGACTGGGTCACCTTGAGATTAAAAAATCGATGAGGAAGAAAATAACAGTTGAGTACTTCTGAGTTTAGCACTCATTATCAAAGCAACATAGTATATAACTGGTGACAAAAGCAAACACATGGTGAACTCTTTAAAACACAGTCCTGAGGTGTTGAGCAATGAACTATGCTGTGAGAACCCTAACTGGGTTAAATTCATTTATGACATGCTTTATTGTATTTCTGCATCCTTGAAGCTAGTTGGAGTCTTGATGCTCACTTCCACAGTTGGGTGTAAAACTACAGAAACATATGAATTTTTTTTTTTTAAATTTTTTTTTAAATTTTATCCATTTATGATAGGCACACAGTGAGAGAGAGAGAAGCAGAGACACAGGCAGAGGGAGAAGCAGGCTCCATGCACCGGGAGCCCGACGTGGGACCCGATCCCGGGTCTCCAGGACCACGCCCCGGGCCAAAGGCAGGCGCCAAACCGCTGCGCCACCCAGGGATCCCAACATATGAATTTTTAAAATCTTGAGTCTAAATTTAGATTCATTAACATAAGAAATCCTTAGTATAAAATTATGTGAATATTTATATTAGTTACCCAGAAAAGGCAATCAGAAAGGTAGAAAGTAGATTAGTGTTTGGGTGGGCCTGGAGATAAAAACACTAATTGAATGGAAATCTCTGTAAATTTACAAACAATAATCATTGAATTAAAGTGGGTAAATTTTATTGCATCTAAATTGTACTTAAGTAAAATTGTTTAAAAATTATATAAATAAAGGATTTTTTGACAAAGGATCATGTGTAAAGTAAAAGAAATAATAAAATATATTTTATCAAGATTATAAAATATTCTTCAAAAAATGGAACACTAAACTGGATATATTTAGAATCCTGTTAGTTTCTGATCTGTTGAAGGAAAGCTGTTATAGAAGGAAAGACCAAAGAATTTCCCTGCATCCTCCTAGTCACTCTCCAGTCCAAGATAGTAAAGTATCAAGGTTACCATATACCAGGAAGAATTACAGAAGTTAGTGATACCCTAAAATTCAGAGTTGTTTTGTTTTTTTTTCTGTGATACCTTCATTCAGTCCATCTGTATGGCCCTTTCAAAACACAGGTAAACTATGGTGGATAATAGTGGATTACTATAAACCTAAATAGTGATACTGCATTTGAAACTGTTTTTGCCAGATATGTTTCTAGAAAAGAAGAACATAAATTCTGGTACTTGGATGTTAGCATTAATGCAAAAGATGCATTCTTTTCAGTAGCTATCAAAAAAGTAGCAAAGCAACATCTTTTATTAAGGGAAAAGAACCAGTATTCATTCATAGTTTTGTATTAGGGCTACTGTAACTCTCTTGCTCCTAAAACATGAAATTCTTTTGATATCCTGGACATCTCTTATAATTTTATGGAGCATCACAACAGTTCACCATATAGATTTTATTATGCTAATTATACCTAGTGTTCAGCAAGTATTCTAGATACCTTCTAAGTCTTATGCATCCCAGGAATAGTGAATGAAATCCTGGAAAGTTAAATAGGCTTGACACTTCAATGAGGATTTACTTTCTGAAGTAAACAAGTTATTATTCCTCATACATCTTACCACTAAGATAGAGTCACAGGACTTAGTGGGTCTCTCACACTTGGAACCATCGTAAAAGAGTGCCAGCTGATTGACTTGCTTGGATCACATGAGTCTTAAATTGAGTGGTGTCATAGGTATCCAAAGGGCTAAACTTCTTGCATGTATCTCAGGGTCATGTCATTTGCAGCAGAGGGCTACATGCTCTCTCAAAACAGATCCTTATCTGCTGCAGAACCCAGTAGAAATTGAATGCCTACATCCAGAACATCTGTTGACTATGCAACCAGAGCAGGTCTCTACAATGAGGTCAAGTGTGCGCAATATAATTTAGTGTATACTTGAAGTGGTGCATTTACATTTGCACCTTAGTATGTCCAGAAGGAAGAGTACTTTATATGAAGATATATTATTGCTTTACATAGTCCCTGGAAGAAGTGATTCTTCCTTAGTCCATATGTATGGCTTTATGGGAGTTTCCATAAATAAGGAAACTAACCTGATGTGTTGCTGCAAATCAAACTAAACTTGTGCTTTCCTAGCTCAAAGATGGCCCTAAAGACATTGGTTAGAAGAAATTCTTCCAGTCTAAATAGTTGTGAACAACATGTAGGTAGGTGGGATCTGCTTTTATATACACAGATGCTTGAGCAGTCACAAATGGCTGGACCATTGGTCAGGAGTCTGCAAAGAACCAGATTGAGATGCAGTGAAGAAATAATAAGAACTGTATAGAAGAGGCACCTGGATGGATCATTGGTGTAGGAAAAAAGCATGAGAATTTGGGTCTTACATTAACTATGTCAGCACATCGAACCTAGAGGAACCTCTTAATGACAGGAGAGTAAGAGGACTTTTCTTAAGGATATTAGCCAGAATTTCTTCTTACTCCTTCCCTCTTCTCACACCTGTGCGACCCATGAAGAGGATGGTCCAACAGCAGGGTTACCCTTTCTCTGTGTCAGGTCTAGGTATTGCTACTGCTGCATGCTCAATCTGCCAATATTGGAGATGAACATGGAGCACTCCGTAGAGCAAAGTCACTAATGGGACCAGTTAACCACTTGGTCCTATGATTACAACAATTTTGTCCAAACTTTTCGGGGATAGTAGTAGTCTATCCTTATTGGAATTGTCTTCTAGTCCATAAATGGGTTTACCTTTCCTGATTCAATGCCTTTGCCAGTACTACCACCATACCAGGGCTTATATAATATCAGATTTATACCATGGAATGCTGTATAATATTTCCTTAAACCAAAGTATCCATAGTCTGATGACAACTACATGAATATCCTTATTATTTTAATTGTACATATTCAGATAATATACTCATTTTATGTATAATACATATTTGATGACATATGAGTGAACAATACATTTCAATATAAAAAATCAAAATGGATAAAATTATGTGTCTTTATATGTGTATGTGTAATTCATTTCATTCATTCATTCATTCACTTCAAAATGTGTATTAACCCCTTGTAAACTATTCTGTGTTAAGCCCTTGGAAACACAAAGATGAATAAACACAGTCTGTGCATTTGAGGGATCTCTAGTAAAATATAGAGCTACATATTCTAAAATGAAAATACAACATAACATTGTTATTGCATAAGTATTTAGTATATTTTTGTGATTATACAGTATTGAATAATGATATCAAGGGAGGTAAATAAAGGAAAGTTTGAGAGGAAATTATAGTTTTGTTAGTATTGATTCTTCAAGTGGAAACGGTATTCCAGAAAAATGAATAACATGAAGAGGCAAGGAGTTAGAAGTCATAGTAGGTTCAAACAATGATGTTTTGTTGCTAATTAGAGTGGGATTTGTAGGAGATAAAGTATGTAAAGTAATTTAGAGTTGGATTTTAATAGGCCATGAAGGCAATGTCACCTAGTTTGGATTTTATCCCATAGACGACATGGTGCCACTAAAAGCTTTTAAACTGGAAAGTTATAGAACCCAATCTATATTTTAGAAACATCAGTCGGCTAGCAGTGTTGATAACACATTAAAGGAATATGAGATTAAGTTTTGGTGGTCACTTAAGAGGATATTGACACAAACTTGTTGAGAGAAAGGTTGCTTTTAAGAGATTTAGAAGTTAGGTTTTATAAAAATTGGTACAAAAAGCACTCAATGAAAATTACTATGTATCTTTACATATGCACTATTTGTTCAGATATCTTAACATTTTCCTCAAATGAATACAAGGTCCTTGGGATTAGGAATTGTATCTTACTAGTCTTTTTATTCTACATGTAGTAGGGGCATTGGGAATTGAAAGACATTTATAACGACTTGAATTAAAAAATTTTACAAGATGCTGCAGGAATACTTATTCCAGTCAAGAGATGTTATCATGGAACATCTTTTTCCTTATATTCAAGAATCCAACTAAGTGAAAAGGGAATAAGATGATTCTACATAAAGTAAAGTCACAGAGATGTTAAAAAATATGATGAATTCAGGAAAATTTAATAAATTTAGCATGTCTGAAACATGAGGCACATTTGATGTTGAAAGAAAGAAAGGCACATTTTGAGTGGGTTTTGAATGCCATGATAAGAAGTTTGAATTTTATCCTAAGAGCAGTAAAGAATTATTTAAAAGGAATGAAATAATCCATTTGATATTTTAAAAAAGATTATTCTGGTGGAAGTGTGATACATATATTGATGGGGCTACAACCTAGAGCAAGACATAATGAAAATCTGAATGAAATGAATGAAATGAAGTGGAGTCAGTGCAAATGGAGAGACATATTTATATGTATATATATTCAGGAATTACACATATATATATAATATATATATATAATATATATATATAATATATATATAATACTAAACTGGGAAGTCTGGATACCTACAATAATTGTTTGGTAGTCCTGACACTGTTTTTCCCAAACATTGTGTGTTCCTTAATGCCCACTCCCCAAGACAGCGAATGACACTACTTATTGAGTTCTATGCATCAACATTTTTATCTAATCTATCTATATATACATAGTTTTCAAAATTGACATGTGAACTGTACATCCAACTGTACTCCAAAACAATTTTTAAACCTCCGTATAACATTTCCCATAAGTGGTACATTGCAAAATAGTTTTCTTGGTGTTTTGATAGAAATATAGAAAATGAAGGATTTTATCTATAGATCCCCAGTTGATAGAGGTGGACTGTGCTAGCCAGCAACCTGTTTCTAGAGCAGGAGAAGGGGTTTCTATGGTTCAGTAGAATGAATTTTTGGTTTCTTACCTACAAGTTGCAGCAATACCAGATTTGAGGACTTTGGTCTGTTTCATTCTTCTGTTGTTCACTGTGGAGTACCAGTAATCTTTCTACTGCTGAAACCCAGGGACCTTTCTCAGGTCTATTAAGACCTTAACGAAATTACAATTATATGCAGTTACATCTTCTCATGGATACTGGATTCATGGTTGAGTTTGGAGGCTTTTATGAAATTTGATCTGGAGCAACAATTTTATTAGCGTTGCAGAGAAATTTATGGAACGTATTTTGTTATGGGCCTAATTACATTTTGGAATACTCAACTGGCATCATAAGTACAAATTTTGTGTACATTTCTGGACATAATGACTATTATTATAATAATATAATTCAAATATTGAGGGTTATTGATGCATGTTTCATTGAGTGATATTTTAGAGACATCATTAATAACATTATTAAAATATTATTATTAAAATATTATTTAAAATAGTTTGCTTTGTGTATGCCTATTAAATACTTTCTGGAGGGAGGCAGGCAGCAGATAGGTAGGCAGGGGAACAAGAAGGAAGGAAGAAAGGAACGAAGGAAGGAAAGAAGATGGCTGGCATCTTCTCCCTCCCTTGCTCTTCCTTTCTCATTCCCCTTTCCTCCCTTTCTTCCTTCCTTCCTTGACAAGGAATCTGGCCAATATCATAGCTTCACTGGCAATATAACAGATTAGTGTTTGGAGCACATGGAGACCCCTGTGCTTTCAGAGAGGTTAACATAATGGTATCAGCTTAGAATCTGAAATTAAAACCTGTGTAATATGCTACACATTAAGGCTGGCTACTAATTAACTGTTACAGCTTGAAACCAGAGTGTTTAAGAACACCAGCAAATATGCAGTGAAGAGCAGTAAGAAATGAAATCTAAACACACTACAAGTGCTCAATCAAACAACCCTTCACTGCTCATCCCAATCAGCAGAGAAGGCACAAGTGGAGAAGGAGCAGTGGGAAACGTAGATGAGACATCAGGTTGCTCAGCTTTCCACCACGAGTGACTCCTGTTTCAAGCAAGCAAGTCTAGGCTTGAGATTTGTTCCATTGTTTTTGTCTCCATTAGCAAGCCGTCAGCGTGTTTAGGGTGACACAATAACTCAGCTCTACACACTTGTACTCAGAAGTGGCCCAAGACTTCACACACAAATTTAAGAGCTCTCTTTTTCTATTTCCCTTCTCTCCTCAGGATTCCTCAGATTCTTTGGTTCCTAAGACCCTTCTCCTGGTTCTCTGGCTAAAAGTATGGTGTTTTCACCTCCCCTTGTTGTGAAACATTCCTTTAAAGGGATCTGCTTTGGTTGTCAAGCAAAAAGAGAAAGGTAACAGGAATTCCCTACACCAACTTTACATCATAAGGGCATCCATTTTCTAGTTCCTTTGGCCAAATAGAAGTATTTTCTCTTATAATTTTAGGTACCTTTTTTGGCCTGTTTGTCCCATATTTCATGGATATTCTGTTCTGGTGTGTGCATGTGAGACAGGGTGTTTATTTCTTTGTTTTTTGCTTTTCAGTTTGAGAAGTTTCAGGCTCATAGAGTGGTTTTTTTTTGTTTGTTTGTTTGTTTTTGTTTTTGTTTTTGTTTTTGTTTTTTTGTTTTTTACTTCCATGTCCAGTCTGCTGATGAACTCATCAAGGCTCTTTTCATTTCTGTCACAGGGTTTATGTCTAACTTTTAATTCTTAGTTTCTATCTCTCTGCTTACATTGCCTGCCTATTTTTATGTGACAATTGATTCTTTTCCCATTGTAGTCTACAACATATTAATCACAGTTACTTTAAATCTCCAATATCTGTGTTATATCTGAGTCAAATTTTAATACTTGCTTTGCGTCTTTAGACTTTGGCATGCCTTATAACTTTTTTTTAGAAGATTTTATTTATTTATTAGAGACACACAGAGAGAGAGGCAGAGACACAAGCAGAGGGAGAAGCAGGCTCCATGCAGGGAACCTGATGTGGGACTCTATCCTGAAACTCCAGGATCACACCCTGAGCCGAAGGCAAATGCTCAATCCCTGAGCCACCCAGGCATCTCAGAAAAAATAATTTTTAATTATTTGTAATTCTCATACGATTCTGAGGAAATGAAATTTGGGGGCCATTTAGATTTCTACAGGCTGCTTGTAATCTTAAAGCAAAATCTTATGCTTTGATTTTAAGAAAATCTGAACTTTTAATATATTTTCATTATATTTTTAAATATTTAAAAATGTGGTATTGGATAATGTTAATCTGACTAGAAGTTGACCAGTGTTTACTGTGTATTCTAGGTGTAGATACCAGAGGCTACAAATGCATCTAATGTCTTTGTTTATGTCTCCTCTCTTAAATTTGGGCCTTTCTAAGTAGGTGTGAGGGGAGGGAAACATTCTATAATATCTTATGATTTAATTTCAGTCATTTAGTGAGTAAAAGACTTAGGGCAATCGCCTTCACAATTATTTCCCAGTGGTTTAGCATCCTCCCTACACACAGCTTAGCTGAGACAAGAATGCTAGAAGGCGCTGGAGTGTGGTAAATGCCCTGGCTGGATAAAGCTCTGCTAAAATCTCTTTTTCCCTGGAGAGCAGCCTTTGTTTTGAGATGTATTTCAAGTATTTGAAATAAATATTTCGTGTATTTTATGTATTTGAGTGATCACTGTCCTCTTCCCTCTGCTGGAGCCATGTGGGGATCTTGCTTGAATTTTCACCTTCAAAACCTAATAGGAACCTGGGAGGTAAAACCCATGAACATTTTTCTCAAGTTTACCCCTAATACTGTGCCCCCAGAAGTTTCACATTCTCACACTAGTGCACACTCAGCCTCCCACAATGTATTATTTTGAGTATTTTTACCGGTTACCTTTGAGATATTTTTACCGGTTTGTGGCTGCAGTAGTTTCTTTTTCAGGTAAGTAAATCTCAGGTGTGACTCTCTGGATTTGTCTGTCTTTCCAGGTGTCAGGGTGCCAATTTGCTCCACAATCTTAGTTCTCTGCTGTATCTAAGAAAAGTTATTGATTTTTAGTTCTTTGAGCATTTTCTTGCTCTAAGAATGGGAGTGACAACTTCTAAGCTCTCCAGATGTCAAAGCTGAAATTGCAAGTCCCAAATGTTATTTTATTGGTATTTATTCTTTATGTTTTCTGAGCTTTTTGGATATGTGTTTGCTGTTTCTAATTTAAAAGATTTTAAGCTACTATTTCTTAAAATACTTCTTTCACTACATTCTTTCAGTCTTCTGGGATTTCAATTACACTTATAGTAGACCCTCTGATATTGTACAATAGCTCTTAGATACTCTGTTCTGTTTTATTAGCATTTTTCTCTCTTTATGTTTTAGTTTGAGTAATTTCTATTAACCTATATGAAATTTGCTGATTCTACTCACAGATGTATTAAAATTGCTGGTGAGCCTTTCAAAGGCATTCTTCATTTATGTTATTTTGCTTTGTGTTTCTAGCAGTTGATTGTACTTGATAGTTTTATATTTCTGCTAAAATTGCTCATCTAGTGTTGCATGTTTTCAACCTATTCCATAGTCTTTTGCATACTAATCATCATTACTTTCAATCCCATGTGGGGTAGATCTAGCCTTCATGTCATATTTCATCCTGGCTCTGTTATGTTTTTGTTCCTTGGCAGTGTTTTTTTTTTTTTTTCTTCCTTGCTTCTAAGATAACTCATACTTTCTTTGGTTGAAAGCCATATGTGTTATGTAAAACAAAGGAGAATGGTAGAGTTGATGCCTAGAAATGGGCCCATCTCTTCTGCTGAGCCTTTGGTGTGGGGTTTAAATTAATGTTATCAGAAGTTAAGCTGAGCTGAAGTTTATAGTTGCAGTGATTGCGTTAAATGCACCACAGATTTCAAATTCCTTTACAGTACTTTGTTTTTGTGGCCTGAGTGGTCTGATAGGGGGTTTGTATCTGTGTCGGCTCTCCTGTCAGTGTAGGCCTTCCCTTCATGCTTTGCCTCAGTTGGGGTCAGTCTCTACACTCTTGCAACTCTCTCAGCAATTTTTTGCTGTTGAGTTGTCACAGACACTTGCCAGTCTGGTGGTGGCTGAACAGAGGAGCATTCTCCATTGTGTCTGTGAAGCTTCAGTCTTAGATAGGCACTGTCTCTCTGTGTCCCGGAGGTGCAGCCTTCTTGCTGGCCCTGCATCTTTTCACTTCTGGTTGCACACCCAGAATATATTCCTGCCTCTCCTGCAGGGATTTTTCTTTTTTGATACCTCATCTGCAGTGAGTTTTCTCTAATATCCTAAAGGTGGCAGTATTTGTTGCCCTTCCTTTTATAGAATAAGGCTTTAGTTTTCTAATGGAGATAAGGAGGTTTCAGGTCAAGTCTCCTGCCTCTCATACACAGATTGTTCTCCTCTCCAAGTCACATATCACGAGAGATAATTTCTCAGAGCTCTCACCAGTGACCTTGTCTTCATCTTTGTCTTCTTTTCCTCTTCATCCTTTCCTTCCCTTTCTCCTTCCTCCTCCCCCTCCTTCTTCCTCATTTTCTTCTTCCTTTATGGTTGTATAGTGTGAATAATGGAGAAGAGCCTACACAAGGATGTAAAGTCTTCCTATCTCTGTGACCTCCAGAGACTCCACACACTCACACCAGTCCTCACTCAGTGTCCACTCACTTATTAACTTTTATAACTAATTTAGTTTATTTCAGGTTAGCAAATGCTTCTGTTCCATCTTTCCATCTTTCCCTGCAGGAGTCCGTCTCATTAGATTTATAGGTAGTTGTTTGCCCTGTGACTTCAGCTCTCTGATGCATTCAAGAGGAGTCAAAAACTTTGGTTTAAGTTTTGGTGTTAAAAAAATAATAAATTAAAAAAAAAAGTTTTGGTGTTACTGTAAGTTGAGAAGGAATGTTTTTTCTAGTTCTCTAAATCCTGGGCAGAATCCAAAAGCTGATCTCTTTATTTTTGATTACATTATCTCATTTATTGAGTCTGAGTTCTCTTACATAAGAGCCTACTGTTTATTTACTTTAATGGCGTTTTTATTTTTAAAAATCCACAAAGCCTTTGTGGAATTCAACATTTTATTTTTGTTGTGAGGCTGAGCTAAAACATTTTCAAAAGCAAAGCAAGAGCAAAGAAGAATGAAAAGATAGAGAAGAGAGTTTTGTGTTCACATGAGATTTACAAACAGTTGGAAACTAGATGAGGCTGAAAGATAGAGAAAGAATTACCTTTAATCAAAGGGTTTCCCTTTTGGTTGTATTCTAAGTCCCATGATGAATGTTATGGCAGTTTCTCTATTACCAAAATCTAGTTTACAGGTTCACATATCACAGTTTGCCGTGTTTTCACTAGACACTACTTAAATAACTCTCATATTTGTTCTCAGATTTCCACATAGATCATTTTCCTTTGTCTTTCAAGATACTTTAGCTACTAAAATTACTTTCTATGTGAGTTAAAAGCTCAATTCATAACCGCCTTTACTTTCAATACTGATTAAACTGAATATACTATCTTCCCTTTTCAATAATTGGAAATTTTTTTGCCCCATAGCACTTCTCTTTAGAAAATCTAGTCTCTTTTGCTTCATCACAGCAAATTATTTTAATTCAAGCTGATCCAGCATCTTTCTTCTGTATTCATTTTAACCTATATGATGTTTGCATTATAGCTAGCTTTTCCATGCACATGTTTTAAAAGATTTTATATATTTATTTAAGAGGCATAATGAGTAAGAGAGAGAGCATATGAGCAGGGACAGAGGGAAGACAATAAGCAGGTTCCATGCTGAGCAGGGAGCCCGATGTAGGGCTTGATTCCAGGACCCTGAGATCATGATCTGAACTGAAGGCAGAAGCTTAACCAACTGAGCCACCTAGGCAACCCCTATGTACATTTTTATTAAATAAAAATCTAGATAATCTATTTTTATTAAATAAAAATCTGGTTAATCTATTGAATGCTTGGTACATATTGGTTGGTTGAGTAATCCAGGCTGGGTCCTCAACTTTTATCAATTCCCTTGAATACTTTACCCCTTGTTTTATAGCTCTCCTTACTTTGGACTGACTGATCAATCTAAATATACAGTTATAATTGTATATCTTAACAAAGAAAATATCAACTGGTTTGGTAATTTGCTCACGACTCAATTTATATATGTTTAATTTATTTTGTTTTTATAAATGTGACAAGAATCTCCCTGTTCCATTCTTTTGGAAGAGGAAAATTGACTCATCTTGAAAGAACTGGTAATACTTTCTCCTTCCATTCCAGAGTATGCTTTGTGTTTTTAATTTCAAGGGCATTATTAATATTAGTGAAGGAAGATAAACTGTAATATGAACAGCACTTTCCTGATGGGACAAACATTCCTATTTTATATAAGCAAACAAAATGAGCTTTACTTTATTAATTGAAGGAATAAAAGAAGGGGTCATAACTCAGAAGAAATTATGAGAAAAAAAATTACTTGGAATTAGGAATTCCAATGCTTTAGATGGTCCTCTTGATTTGAGGCAACTCGTTTTACATTCTGATGTTTGTGGCCCCAGAAGCACGGAAGCTAGTACTTAGGGCAAGCTAGTACTTATTTTGCATAGACTTGAAGGCTTATCCCATACTTCAGGTCAACAATGACCTTTCAGGGAAGGCCAGCCCCTTGTTCTACCGTCCAAGAACTCCCAAATAACTCTTAGATTCAAGGACTTTTGGACACCTAATGGATGGAGGACCTCAGGTGCGTATGTTCCAGGGAATAGAGAAGATGTCTCTGTACACATTGAATATATATATATATTTAGTAGAATGCATGACAGCTGTCAATCTAGTTAAACATATTTTAGATATATGATAAAATTATGTAACTACATATAGATATTTATGTATATGCATGCTCACAAAAATTAACTAATTAAAAACAAATATATAAATCTTTTCAAAATGTTGAAAGGGTTTTAATATTGTTTTTAAAATGTGACTTCAACTACCCTGAAATTGTACATATAGCCCAGTTCTTTTTTTTTTTTTTTTTAATTTTTGTTTATTTATGATAGTCACAGAGAGAGAGAGAGAGGCAGAGACACAGGCAGAGGGAGAAGCAGGCTCCATGCACCGGGAGCCCGACGTGGGATTCGATCCCGGGTCTCCAGGATCGCGCCCTGGGCCAAAGGCAGGCGCCAAACCGCTGCGCCACCCAGGGATCCCCTATAGCCCAGTTCTTAAACAGAGGCAGTTATGAATACATAAAAAGATTTCAAAATAGCATTATTAGTCTAGGATTGGAACATCATGGAGCTCTTTCCTTAATTTTATTTTTTACTACTGAGGAACAGTTGGATTACAATGACCTATGCAAAATAGTTTAGACTTATCATGCATTCTCTTACAAATTCTAGTGTTACCACATATAACTCAGCTGTTTACTTTTTGCCACTTGTTTTCTTATGATTAGTTAATTTTTTGCCTTAATTTTAGGAAGACTTTGTGTTGATGGGGATTTGAATTTATGGTGTAAAATAATTGTCCCTTTATTTAGAAAGTTATGAAGTCCTGAATCTACCATATTCTTAATTTACACATGCATTACAAATATCTGAACAGAATCCTTTCATTAATTAGGTAAAGTGAAGTGGGTAGATGGCATGCTGAAGATGTGTATGTTCAATTTTGGATTTAAGAATTAATTGCACCTTTCTGGCTGAACATGAAGTAGTGTATGCGACAGATTTATTTTCTATACCAAACCTTTGATAGGTTAGCCTGTTTTATTTTGTTTTGTTTTTTCCTTGGTATCTTGCCTGTGGCCTATGTCTCTGGAATATTTATAAAATCCTTCAATTCGTGATCAGGGAATGACCTTCACGAAGAGAGATTTGCTGATGTTTTGGAGAAGAGTATCATGTGAATATAAATCTTTGTAAATATGTCTTTAATAGATCTTAAAACCAGAGGCCAGAATAAACAAAACAAACAGTGTCTTCCAAGAGAAAACAAAGAAGTAGATCAAGCCTTGCCCAGGTACTATAGTAATTATCTGTCTACGGGAGTTCTTATTGTACCTTCTTCGGGAAGCAAGTAAGTTTAACATAGACCAAAGAATGACAAACATTAACTGGTTTTTTAAAGGAAAAGAATTCCTCGGGAAAGTAATGAAACCGCCAATCTACATTTTTTGCAGCTGAACAATGGGACATGTTGCCTTTTAAGAGATGAATCATTCTGACTCTATTAACCCTGATGTTTGGCATTGTAAGCCTAGCACTTTCACATCAGCACCCATTTAAAAAGCATCCAAATTATCATATTACATATAGATTTAGAATGCATAAATCAGAGGGAAAAAATAGCCAGCATTTTGATTCTAGTGGAATAGATGGAGGGATTTTGGGATTGATCTCACTTCTATGAGCTCAAAGGGATCCTTCAGTAAGGCTTTACGGGAAAGGCAATAAGATAAGCCATGCTCAGTATGAGACTTGCACACATCTTGCACCCCACAATTTAATTCAGATTAGTCTTTTAATGTTATTTCATTATCTCATTCTAATTCCAGTACCACAGATGTTATAGTACTATATATGAATCTTTTTTTTTGAGTACTTTCCATATAATAACATGAGCCTTTATGTGTGTGTTATGTGTTTCTCCATTCTCACAATGAAGTAAAGGAATCTCGATTTCTCTGTGACAGAATTATACATAGATTCCTAAAACTGCTGTCAACAGAATATATTTCACTGTCAATTTAAATGATAAAGTAAGGGACCAGAGTATGAACTCTTCCTGTGTTTGCCACTATCTGATTTAATGTCTTTATGACTTTCCTTCGCTTTGCTGCATACTCATGCTGTGTTCTCAATGTGCATCTTCCAAATTTATATGTGAAAATCCCAACTCTCAAAGGTGATCATATTAGGATGTGGGGCTTTGGGGAGGTGCTATATTATAAGTGTAGAACCTCATAAATAGGATTAGTGTCTTATAAAAGAAGCTTTAGAGAGATCTGTAGTTCCTTGTGCCACATGAGGGTACAATGAAAAGTCTGTAAAACCCAAAAAATTCCTCATACAACCATGCTGGCACCCTGATATCAGACTTCCATCTTTCGAAACTCTGAACAATAAGTTTCTCTTCTTTATAATAAGTTACCCAGTGGTATTTAGTTATAGCAATCCAAATGGATTAAGAAAACCCATTTATGAAAATGCAGGTAGTCAATCTGACATCCTATGAAATTTACAAGATGTGTCAATTAGAATGTGCTTAATTTTGCATCTAATAAAAAATGAATTCCTTATAACAAAATGTAATAAAATTGAATTCCATTAATTCTATCTCTGTTATAAAGCCTGTATAACAGATTCTGCGCTAGGCCTCTCTTAGTCTTATGGAGAAGAAATTACTTTTGAATCATCAGGTAAATTGTTTTATTATTTGGAGTAAAAAACTAGGTTTAGGGAGAGACTCTTAAGAGGTTTTGGAGAGTGACTATAATCCTGTTCAGCTTCTACATTGGTATATAGATTTGGGTAACCAACCTCAAAGGAGAGACAAAAACAAATGGTTGTATTTAATAGTGCATTACAATTACAGGGCTTTTCCTATTTATTTGACGTAGTGTTTAATTCCTGATAACAAACATTTTATGAATCTCAGAGAGAATGGCTGTTTGGCAATAGGTCAGTTAATTTAGAGACTAGATAGGGTCATGACTAGAGGAAAGTCATGTACTTCCACAGTGGAGGTCTTCTGCTACACTATCCTATTTTCTATTGTATGCAGGAGTAGATATAATCCCATAAGACTTTACTGAAAGAAACCAGACTTACTATTGATAATCAGGTAATAACCATATTTCCTTTGCTAGACTTAAAACTGTTTGCAGTGCACAACACATTTTCAGAATATTTGAATAACTAAAATCACTAAATTTACATAAATTCACACACCAAGGATGGCATTTCCATGCATCTGTCCATTTATCTATTTTGGGGGTTTTAACATAACTATCATTTAACAACATTATCAGAACAAAATAATCCAAAGAGACTTGAGTGATTTTAATGAAGAGTCCATAATCTATCTTTTTCAATTGACATAGAGAGAATACCCTCAACTTTGCCATATAAAATAATAGATAATCCAGATATTATATAATATGAAAGTTTTAGGTTTTTAAAATATTCTATTAATATAGTTCTTACATGAAGTGATCCATAGGGGTGGGTCTTTTAATAATGAATAATTGAAAATAATGATTCATCTTTTTATTATTTCTTTCAGTTTTTTCAGCGATACCACATATGGTGTTTGATATAAAATGAATCTATTATTATTTAATTATTTTAGCTTATATTTTTCTGTAGTAAATAAGAGATTTATAGCTTTCCCCCCTCCCAGAGAAGACTTCGAGGTTAAGAAGAAGAGCTCTGCCCCAAAACAATTTTATCAATGTTATCTATGTTGCAACAGCGACTTGGAATTGAAAGATATTGCCTCTTTAGATATTGAATCTCTTTCTCGCTTTCTCTTTCTTTCCATGAAGTGAAAAGTGTTGATCCAGGTTACTGTGACAACGTCCAAAGAGAAAAAGGAAAAGGAAAGAAAATCATGTCATCCGTGACAAATCCTGCAGGTTTACAGAATAATCTCAAACAAGAAAGGATAGTCTAGAGAAAATTGGTTCTATTTCAAAAGGGCCCCTTAGTTAGAAGCATAATAGATCTATTATCATTAGAAAACAGACAAGTAGGCTGTCTATATGGTGTTACCTAAGAAAAATCTGAAGACCTCCATGTTCTCAAGTAACTTGAAGAATAGTTTTATGAGCCTAATTCATCTTTGGGATAGGGCAATAAATTCCACTATTCAAATTCCAGTAGTCTTCTAAGAAGGTTAATTAATTCACTCTCCAATATATACATATATATTTTTTAATTTGCTTTGTTGTAAAATATTTCCATTTCATAGGAAATTACAGGTTTAAAAATGTATATATGTTATGTGGACAAATACTAATATTTAGCAACTGATTATCTGGTACATGTTATGTACCAGGCAGTTTGTTAGCAATTGAACTTTAGGATTTAAAGAGGTACAGAAGAGTTTTTGCCTTCATTGGCCATATGCTAAGGGATAATTATACACACAATACTATAGGAAAATGAAAATATGTAATAATGTGAGAAGAAGGGGAAGAAGACTTTAGGTCCAAATCTGCTGAGATGATTGTGTAACACTAGGGAGTAGAAGAGGGTTGAATAGAGGTTACGAGAGAGGGGTGACTGAGTGCATTTACAGTTTTGCCCTTACATGTGTCAGGTATTGTCTATTGGGGAAAGTATGAGGAAAGACGAGTGTATCAAATACAAATAAATGAGATGGAAGAAATTCTAGCAGTAAAGGAGAAGGTGTTATTTATATAGAGTAGTCAGTTAAACCTGTCTGATAATATTACATATGAGGAGAAAGCTAATGGAAGGAAAAGAGTGAGCTCTGTGAATAGCTGTATGGAGATGGAGGGTGGGTTTTGAATCTTCCTGTCAAAGAGGAAAGCAGTACAAAGGTTCAGTCTGGGGCATAACTGCTGAATTACAGGAATGGGGAAGTGATTGGGGTGGCTGGAGCAGGGAGAGTAAAGCTATGGAGTGTGGGTGGTAAGACAGGTGAGCTCAGAGGTAGATGATTTGTGCTGAAAATTAAGGATCGCTCCACAGACTTTCTAGAGTACTCAGAAGAGGACAACATTGGCAAATGGTTTTGACTTATTTACCTAATAAATCTTTAAATGATTAAGATTAGAAAGATGGCTTTTTTTTTTTTTTTTTTTTACTATACACTTTAACCCCTGATTAATTATTTCTCTTTTCCTCCCTTAAATTGACTTCCCCATAACTACATTTGAAGCATGGATCATTTGATAAATAATAGAAGACTTTAGTTCTTTAATTCTGAGACTTGAAAATTATTTTACAAAATGGACTAAGGTTTGTATCTTATAATATTCTGACTTAGGTGGTATTACCAATTTAACCCTCAGAAATTCCATTAAGAAAAAGATGATACTTTTCTGTCTTTTTCATTTTTCTACCTTTGGACATTGTATCAGGACCCTTGTCCAACACTTTTCTCTCCATAGAAAGAAAGAGAGGGAGACCATAAAAGGTTCAGTATCTGAAGAGGTAATATCTTTTTTTCAGTTACAAGGCAGTGTTACAATATAGATAATACTAATAAAATTTCTTTTCAGGCAGAAGGTTTTTTCTTAACCCTGAAGTTTTCTCCAGGAAGTGAGGAGAAATCTATAAATCACTGTTTACTCCAGGAAACAAAAGCTAAAAGAATAAAATAGATAACAAAAGATATGTTTTATCATAAACTTATTTTATCATAAACTTATTTTATCATAAACTTCAAAGAAACTGTATCTTTAATTTCAGTGGACTTGCTGGATATTTGGATGTCTACAGCTTACCCTGAGAAAGGTAAAAAGAGCAATGAAGATAATTAGAAAACTGTGATCTTATTATTTTATAGTAAGACAGGGAGGAGAGTCTAAGGGCAAATATACATTAAAAATAAGAAGCTTAATTCTCCCTGTTAAAAATAAGAGAAAATATTTTCTACCTTCACTTTTCTTAAAGCATTTACTTTAGAAAACTTGTAATGTTAAGTTCAATCTCTTTGAAATGTATATACATTTGTGAAAAAGGAAAATAGTCTCTTGGCCAGCTATAAAGGTCCAGGAATGTCTGTTTCAAGGTGTTGGGAACAGTGTCTGGTGTGGAATCAAGGAAGATAGCCAGCCATTCTATCTCCCAGTTTCTGTAGAACTAATGAATGGTAGGAGCCTAACTTAGATGAGCACTTCCTTCCAAGTTGCAAAATTACCTCTTGTTCTAAAGATATGAGTTTATTTTTCTTTTGGATAAAGCCAATTATCAAACTCAGGTGATCACTCTAAGTGCTGAGAATGAAGGATATATGACAAATAGTGCTGTCAGATCCTCTTACTTGAGATCCAGTTATTGCTTTTTCTTGAAAACATGTGTGTAATGGGTTGTATTTGTATCCCCAGTATCTAGAATACTACCTGGCATGTAGAGATAACTTATAATTATCACAAAAAATGTATCAATCAATATAATAAATGAACTAGAATTCATCATGTGCTTTTTGTCACCAAATATTTCCTTGATAAAATGTCATTTCTACCTTCTGGTGGAACCAAAGCCTAATTCCATGTTATAAACTAGTGTCTAAAGCATATAAACTTTAAATTGGGAGTAATGGAATCACCAGTTACTCAGATATCTTTAGATCTCATTGAGGACAGTAAGGATGTGGGGATAAAACAGTTGTCTTAGTCACCATTCTTGTCTGGTGCCCTTTTCATTACATAAGGAAGGTAACTAGTCATTAAATCCTGATATTAGAACTTCTTTTGTTCTGGTATCAAAATTGTAATGCATATGGAGATTTAGCCACGATGTCCTTTTGCAAGTCATAAAAGACTTTTTCTCTGACTTACATATCATTAAGAATGTCAGATAGGAGTGTTCTCTTGGAATAGTAACACAAATATTGTTCCCTTATACAAGAAGACACTTCAAAGCTTTTCTAAAAGATGCATATATGGCTATGTTCAGAAGAACCTGAGACTTGAAATATACCAAGATTCCAGTTTGTCTGAAGGAAAAAGGATTTGTAACAGATGCTATCCACAGGTCTCTGCATCAGTGATACTGACAAAATAGAGAGGAAGGTTGCAGAATTTAAATTAGACATAATAGATACATTTTAGAGGAGGTTATAGAGGGCAGTCCAGCATTAGTTAAGATAATATACATGAATCCTTAATGGTTTATCCTGCAGAATGATTTTTGTGTATTTTGTGCCAAGGAAAACAATGCTTGGGTACTCAAAAATAAGCTCCCACAAGATTTCCCCATAAACTCCATGGCTCTAAGAATTATTTATTATTGCTTCTCTGTTGCAGATTAAGAATATGGGAAGAAAAGTAGGAGAATGTGATAATTTTAATACGCTGATGATAGCTTTAGTTTCAGGATATTCTTCTGAAAATGAAAATACTTAAAGCCTTCACTGAGCCTTCAGGCAATTCAGCAGCTCTTTTCTCCTGCTGCTTCAAATCCATTTATACCACGAAGCCTATTGGACTTCTTAACACTCCCCCTTCCAGAAATCCACATTCAAATTTGATTGTACCTTAGAGGTGATGGATGCCTCAGGCCTAAATTCCACTTGGGCAAACATTCAAAAGACCCACTGAAACCATGAGATGTCATTTGCATAGTTATGTCTGCATAGCCAAAGCTTCTACCAATTCCAAAAATAAAAGGAAGAATTATGATAGGAGAAGGACTCCAAGTATTACAAGAAGTTTTCTCTACTGTATTTGTTCTCATGAATTATTATGCCAACATATTAAACATATGGTTTCTTGTAATAATCAAGTAGACATTTTTACAAAAGAATTATCAGCTTGCATGTAAGAAAGGAAAGTTATTCCATTAGAATTAACTTATGTCTGAAATTATGCTTAGATTTCTCAGATCATTTGGTGATGGCACTTCTTGCAGCTGGAGTATAATTTCATTTGGTGAGGATGTAATTTTTTTAGCATAATGTTTCTCATAGAAGCAGGTTTGCTTAACAATCCACTGACTTACAGGAAGACTTTAGAAGAAATGAATCCATTTGCTGGGGGAGAAAATCTGTTGCTAATACTGACTGCCAGAAAGAGGCTGAATTTTACTCTTAATGTAAAGAGCTTTATTATCACAACTAAACAGACGTGTGCCATTAAAATAAATAACTCCGTATATTTTATGTCATTTATGTTGGTATGGACTAAAATGTGCCCTCTGCCCCCCCCCCCCATTAATATGTTTAAACCCTAGAACCCATCAAGGCTATCTTTGGAGATTAGCAATTTAAGGAGACAGTTAAGGTTAAATGAAGTCATAAGGGTGGGGCCCTGATCCAGCAGGCCTGGTGGCCACGTGCAAACAGGAAGAGACACAAGGAGTGCATGTACTCAGAGGGAAGGTTATGTGAGGATATAGTAAGAAGGTGCTACCTGCAAGCCACAAAGAGAATTCTCACCAGAAACCAATCCAGTTGGAAACTTGATCTTGGACATCCAGAATCCAGAACTGTAAGAAAATGAATTTATTTTTTTGAGCCACTCAGTCTGTGGTTCTGTTATGACAGCCCAAGCACACTAATACACATGCTAATGCCAGTTTCTTTTAAATATGTAATTCCAGAGATGGGAAACGCAATTCAATTAAAGTTGTTGCTGTGCCTTTTCTTGAGGTGATAAATATGGTTATATATTATGAGTTTGGGACATATCAAAACCAGCCTCTAACTATAGGAACAGATAGGGTTGGCCTGAATAAAATGATTGTTACTAGTAAGTCTTTATTATTGTTAAGCATAGGGCATTTAATTCAATAATTGTCAATTGCAATGATGGACTGAATGATTGTTGATATACTTTATTTTCATTTCAATATAAAACTATACTTCTGGATTAATGTGTCTCTGTAGGCTTTGATCCAATAACAAATCTCTGTCAGACAAACTTTCAGAAGCAGACTTAACAATTTTTTCATACCCTAAGTTTATAACTGGCTGATTTTGAAAGGGCAGATCATAGAAATGGCCAATTTGGTCATACAAATCTCCTTGGGGGCTTCAGCTCAAAACACTTTATATTGATTTCTAGGTAAATAATATAGTGACTTGAAGGGTCTTTTCTCAACTGATTCTTTCAGCTCACTTATTTTGTATTTTTCTCCTCCAAGTTTCCATTAATTTCTTATTGTTCCTTCCCAGCCAATTCACTCTCCCCCAAATTTAGCAACTACTTTTTCTGGTCACCTTCTATCTATATGCTGAATTTACTGTTTTACTCTTACTGCTTCTTTTTACTGCTTCTTTTCTGTCTAGCATTTTTTGGTGCATTTCTCTCAATTGGTTCTCCTCTTAAATAATCTCATCTTCCCAATCAATATATCACTTCCACAGTAGTCTCACTGAAACTTACTGCAAAATTCACCTTCTGTACAGTTTCTTTTCTGCTTTTGTGTTTAGATTTATTGATGATGTTTAGATTTATTGATGATGTACCATTTATTTACTTTTTTGTATATCTATATTTTCTATTCTGCCTACTGCCTACTTAACATATACTATCAAAATACCTTATCAAAGAAAGTCACAAGTTCTAATAAGTATTCTCAAGAATATTATCTCTAGGACACCTGAATGGCTCAGTTTGTTTAAGAGTCTGACTCTTGGTTTTGGCTCTGGTCATGATCTCATGGGTCATTAGATCAATCCCCACATGGGGCTCCATGCTCAGTGGGGAATCTGCTTGAGGTTCTCTCCCTCTACCCTTCCCCTCACTCATATGCATTCACATTCTCTAGCTAAAAAATAAATATTTTTTAAAGAAAAGAATATTACCTCTATTAGTTTGAAATCAGAAGTTTTTTTTGATAATGGCTTATTTTGTGATTAAAATCTATTCCAAATAGTGGCTACCACTTATTAATTTATTATTTATATAAATAGATAATAGCAAATGTCAGTCTGGTCAAAATCATGGTTACTTTGGAGACATATGGCAACAAAAAGAGTACAGTAGAGATGGGATAAAATAAATAGGTATTTTATTTTATGGCATGGTCATTAGGATGATTAATTTTATGTTGTTGACTTGGCTAGACTATATATAGTACCCAGTTATTTAATCAAACACTAATCTAGTCATTGCTGTGAAGGCATTTTGTAGATGTACTTACCATGTATAGTCAGCTGGCCTCATAAATGCGGCTTTGGAATTGAGTAATGAGTAGAATCTTGAAGATATTTTATGCACATGATAGAAGAAGCTTATCTTATCTTAAAGAGAAATATGAATGTTAGAGATGATTCCTTTGAAGAGTTAGAAGGAAGTGAAAAGGGTGATAGACAAAGCTTCAGTTGTCCTGGAGAAAACACATATTGTCATGAACAGAATGTTGGGAGAAATGTAAAATTAAAGGAAATAAGAAGTAATTGTGTATCATGCTATTGGACAATGGAGGGAAGGTGATTCTTGTTATAAGGTGACAAAAATCCTGGCTGAATTGTGTTCAGTTGTATGTAATGTAGAACTTGCCAGCATTGAACTTGGATATTTAGATGAAGAGATTTCAAGTAAAATATGGAAGGTGCAGTCTAGGTTCTCTTTGATGCTTATAGTAAAAGGTGAGAGGAAAGAAGTGAATGGAAGAAGGAATTGTAATGCATAAAGGAACCAGCACTTGATGATTTGGGAAATTCTCAGGCTTTCCAGATAGTGTATACACTGGAATCAGGGCCAAAGTTGTGATTGGAGAATCATATGCTAAAGAGATTAGTTCTCTATTTCATGGAGTCAATCAACCATCTCTGGATAAGCAAGGATAGAGATGGGGTTACCTAGGAAGGATCTGTGGAACATTTTCTTGTGTAATAGCATCTATCCCCTTGAAATCCACAGAAGACTAATGTGATTTTTTGAGAATGTTGTATTAGCAGACACATTTGTACTTTGGACTGAAGGGGGCCCAGAGAGGGCAAAATGAAAGAAAAGTGTGAGACTTCTGGAATTCCATACACAGGAAGTTGACTTAGAATTCCTCAGCTACAAACATGCACTAGTCAAGAAAAGAAAATAATGATTTCTGTGTCACAGTGCAGATGCAGATTCAGAGGGCACAGTCGGGGTCAACAAAGCTAGGAGGTTGGGCCTGTAGGACTACTAAAGGCCTATTGGTGTAGACTATGCCACAGAGAATTATACTCAGATCTTGAAACCCATTGGAAATTGTCCTGCTTCATTGTAAACTTGTTTTATACTAGGGAACTATTTATTTCTCTGCAGAGCCTTCAGAGACAGCATGGCCTTGCCCTCACCTCCTTTGCAAACTTCTGGCCTCTAGAAGCAAGAGAGAATCTATTTCTGTTATTTAAGCATTTGTGATAATTTGTTATGATATCACTACAAGACCAGTAGAACTTGTGGAACAGTTAACAACTAGAGACATTTACTTATATTATTTATAACATATCCTTCCTCTACTGCTTATGTAAGTCAAGGTGTATGTAGACTTCAAACACTGACTTGCTCAGTATACCAGGTTCTAAACAAAGTGAGCCATGCCTGAAAGTTGTAATCTCTTTTTTCCTCACCTCACTTCCCCCCTCCTCTTCCTCCTCTTGTTTCTTCTCCTTTCATTACTTCTAATATATTAGTAAGTTATCAAAAATTTTCTTAAAAGTAGGTGAAATGTATTTAAAGTCTCTTTAATGAATGAAATGAAAAAAAAAATTCTAGTTCTGGACCAAAGAGAGCTTGATTTCAGTTGGTTAGGGTTTACAATTCCATATTATTATATATGTATGGAACTGTTATTTATATATTTGGGGAAATTTATAATGTGAGCATATAGAATAGAAAAATTCTAATCTCATCTGGATTTTTAACAGCCCATTGGTAAAAATAATTATAGTTGTTTGAAAAAATTCACAGGATTTACTTAGGATATTGTAATAGTTTTAATGAGGTGTTTACATGACATTTGAAAATGTATTATAAGTTTAGTCAACCAGAACAATTGTCTTAATCTATAAGTTACAAACATATTCGCTGTTTAAATGAAAAAAAAATCCATTAATTACTTACCATGCACTTTTTATCCTTATGAAAAATTCATAAGATAAAAGCTCCACTGCAGGTAATTAGAGCACATTATGTGTAATCACTTGCCAAATTCCATGTTTTAAATCAATCATTTTTTGTGTTCATATGTTTGAAGTAATTCCAGAAGTAAATAATCACAGAGCCCAACAAATGAGATAAAATGGTAAAACAAATATAGCAAAGTATATTAAGAAAGCAATGGAATGAAGTAGAATCTCCTCTGTGAGCATCCAGGCATCTTTATAGTAGCTGGAGATATTGAGAAAACAGCACTTCAACAATGAGGATCCTGGAAAATAATAATTTTTTTAAAATAATTTTTTAAGATTACTTATTTATTTATTCCTGAGAAACACACACAGAGAGAGAGGCAGAGACATAGGCAGAGGGAGAAAAGCAGGCTCCATGCAGGGAGCCCTTCATGGGACTCGATCCTGGGTCTCCAGGATCACACCCTGGGCTGAAGGCGGCGCTAAACCGCTGAGCCACCTGGGCTGCCCAAAAAATAATAATTTTTAAAAAAATATCTTACATTCATTGCCTTTCTTAAAAACAAGTTTGATATTTTGTTTCACTGGATCGTTGTCCCTAGTTAATTGCATTGCACTTTGATTATACCTTCACTTTTTCCTGTTGTATTTGCATAAACTATTAGATAACATTTATATCAATATTCATCTGTTCATGTATGACTTTATGATATTTCTTCAGACATGAGTAGTGTATTCCACTGAGTAGATTATAAGCTACAGAACAACCATTTTCTCCAGTTCACCTAGTATATTCTACACGTAGTCAGAGTATAATAAGCATGTATTTTTAAAGTAGATGCCAGGAGAACATCAATCACAAGTCAATCAGAGAGCATAGAGAGACATTCTTTTTAAAGCTTAATTGAAGGGTAGAGTATAGCAATAAGAGCTTCTTCAATGTAAATGCTAAATCACCCTCTACAAGAATAATAACCACTGGGAGTTCGAATATCAGGCTTTATACAAACTAAGCAGATCTGGGCTGTAAAGAAACACTTTCCTATAGATGACTGCACCTCATTGGGAGGGTATGTGTGGAAAATCAGCCTTTCTGCAAAGATCTCAATAAGTAAATATGTTTCTTCTTTTGTTCATGGAAAAGAATAATAGAATCCTCTGAGAATGTGTAATCAGTGAACTGTTCTTGCTGATTTTGCTGGTTTATTTTCTTTAAAGAAAAAACCCAGGCCAAAACCTTAATGTGATTCAAGGCTGGTGTTGCCCTTTGGTGCTTAGAAGTTGCAAATAAAAATTTTCTCTGGATATATCATCCTAAGTCCATTTTCCTCAGAATTCCAGAGTTTTAATTTAGCCAAATATGAGCCAGCTCTCAGATGATCAAAACCACACAGAAATAAGGCAGGTCTTTTGCAGGACCCCTAATAATGTTTTCAACTTCCTTCAATAGTGTTCTTGCACATCTTTTGTTAGATTTTTTTTCCTTAAAATCCATCTGTGGGTTTATCACAAATTTGACCTTAATTCTTCATTTTATCCTGTAGTCATGATATTTGTGTAATACCAGAAATCAGGAGGGTTGGGTGCCTGGGTGGCTCAGTCTGTTAAGCCTCTGACTTCAGCTCAGGTCATGATTTCAGGGTCCTGGGATTGAGTCCTGCTTTGGGACTCCTGCTTAGCAGGGAGCCTGCTTCTCTCTCTCCTGCACCCCCTGCTTGTGTGCTCTTTCTCTATGTCAAATAAATAAATAAAATCTTTTAAAAAAAATGTCAGAAGTCAGGAGAAAGAAATCAAATTATCAAATACTTTAATTATTGGAACCTGTTCTTTTATCATCAAGAACAAGGTGTAAATATGCCATTATTAATTCTGATCAGTAATCATAAAATGTATTTTATATGCTGTCTTATAAAATAAGACAAAAAATAAGAGTTAAAGGGATTAGGAAAGTTATAGTACAATCATTTTCACCAGTGAAATGTTCAAATACATAGGAAAGCACAATAATTTTTAAGTAATTTAGCAATTTGGCTGGATATAGAATCAGTATACAAGAAACAATTTCATTGGTAGAACATCAGTTTAAAAATGATTATTTACTCTGCTGTACTATTTATAGTAAAGTCTAGGTCAAAACCTAAGTCCAGGTAAAAAACTTAGCCAGAAATATGTGGGAAGCTTTGATAAAAAAAAAAAAAACAACAAAAAACTTTTTATCATCACATATCTGGAGTGAGGCATGGGAATCTGTATTTTATAACACTTTTAAGCAGTTGTAAGAATACATACCCCCAAGGATAATGTGTAAATTATTCAACTTGACATTTAAGTCCTTTCACACTGCACCTTACCCACATTTCTCCCATTTCCTGTCATTTATAGCCTTGCTTGCTAGGTGTTAGTTAGACTAGATTTCTCACCATTCCCTGAGCACAATACTTCCTTTTTTAAATTTAAGATTTATTTTATAGTGGAGCAGGGAGGGCAAGGGGGGAGAATCTCAAGAAGACTCCCCACTGACTGGGAGCCCAGCATGGGGCTAGATTCCATGACCTGAGATCATGACCTGAGCCAAAATGAAGAGTCAGACACTTTACTCACTGAGCCAACCAGGTGCCCTGCACACAGACTTTCTTAACAAATTTTAGCTCTTTCTGCCATGGGAAATTCTCTCCTGACTGAAAAGACATGGCTTAATGGCTAGAATTCAGATGAAGTCAAACGTATACATTGTGACTAGTTTATAGAGAAGTTTATTTCAGGTTATTTAAGTGGCTTACAGGATTATTTGAAAACCTAAATAAACCTAAAGGAGCTTTTCAGAATTCTCAAAGATGAACCTCAAATGTGGCCACCAGGGAGTTATTCCCTCTTTTGAAACTGGGAAGTCATCTTCTACAGTGGAAAGCTTTGATAAATTCTGTTTCCACACTGCTGTTGTTGCAGTAACAAGAAGCCACCATCTTCAGGAAATTGTGCATCAGAACCCTACTTGTACTGCTCCAAGTTCCAAAACCTTGCCATGTCAGCTCTGATCACATGAATGATCACATAAATGCAATGGAGTCCCTCAAAACTGAGGCTCTTGGTAGTCAAAATGGTCAAGATCAAGTATTATGTTTTTTAATAAATTTCTCCAGATTTCAGAAGAATTAGTCCCACTTAGTATCTTCATTGAATTCTATATATAACACCAAATTAGCATTATAATCCCCTGCAATTACTTGTTTGTGCATCTGTTTCCACTGCTAATTTCCAATTTCCTTTAGAATAGTAGCTCTAAACTTTTTGCTCTAAAGTTGCCTTTCCAGTCTTAAAATTATCAAGTCCTTCAAAGAAGTTTTGTTCATATAATAATACCTGTTGGTATTTATCATATTAGAAATTAAAACTGAAAGAGAATTTAAGGCATGAGAATTCACAAGCATGTATTACATTAGCCATCAAAACAATAATGTTATTAAATGTTATGTAGCCTCTGTCGATACTCATGTGAGAATGAGAGTAAAAAAGGCAAAACTATCTTAGTAATATGAAAATAGTTTTGACCACACTGACCTCATGAATGTCCCCAGAACTCCCAGGGGTCCCAAAATTATTCTGAGTACCACTGTTTCAGGAAGTAGTAGTTTGGAGGAATTTGAATTCTCCTTGCACTGTCATAGTCTCAGACCATGAAATGTTATGTGAGTGAGAAACATAGTCATTAGTGTTTGGGGAACCAAGCTGGGGATCAATGTGGAAGCTTTGTATTTAAGACTTTATTTTCAAGAGAATATAAACTGTTTACATATTTCAATACATATATAAAATAGAACATTATGAAGCTATTACTTTCAGATCTGAAATATTGAACACTAGAAATTGGTCCTAACTAAATAGACTACACTTTAATAAAAATGAAAAAGTGAGGATTTAATCATAGAAACAATTTTATTTATAGTACATTTAAATTTTATCTAAGTTGGATACACCATGGATTACGTGTTGCATTCAAATCTATTTCTACCATGATGAAAATCTATGTATCATGCTTATTTCTAAGTAAGATGTTTGTCTTATTTCCACACTAATATTATAAATAAATTTACGTTTGTTTTGGAGTTTTCAAAGCTAACAAAATACCTCTAGTCAAATATGGGAAAAGTTCTGCCAACATTCTGTCTTGGAACTCATGGACAGTGAGTTCTAATCCCGATTTTGCCAGTGACTAATTCTGTGGCATTGAACACGTCATTTTACTTTTCTGTCTCAGTTCTGTCATCTGTGAAGCAGAGATAATATTGTTTAGTTGAACACATTGTTCTAGCTTATATCCTCTGAATGACTTCACAAAAGAAATTCTGCATATGAATTTGAATATATGCCAAGAAAATTAGAACAAGTTATCTACTTCAAAAACATGCTAGAAAGAGCCAATGGAAATAATTTTGGAAATGCACCATATACATTTTGAAATTGGAATAGATAATCATCCTAGGAAATCCACCACATTTGTAAAAAATTAAGAGATAATTGTTTTTTTCTCTTATTCTAGAAGAAAGGTATCAAAGTACAACTTGTCTCTTTTAGAAAGGTTATAATCTCATCACAACCATTTAATTGTATCTTTTAATCACAGTTGTTGCTAGCTGGTTTACTGGAAAAACTGTTCAATGACAGAAAGTGGAGAAGAGTAAATCTTAATTAATACATGTCTTTACATATGTAACAGTGAATTACTTCTAGTTTACTTTTAGCCATCCCTGACATTTTACATTGTTTGTAAAATGCGGCATATTGTTTGCTGTTATTCCAAGAATCATGCATAGTATCTACCAGGTACTCTTTAATTAAAGTATAACATTAATGATTATGATCACAGGATCTGGAATCAAAGAGATAAAGACTTTTGGGTTTCAATCCATTTTTCCATTTATAAGGTATAGAGCTTTTTAAATTTATAATTTCAAAAGTTACTTATTATAATGAATATATAATTGTACTGAACATTAAACTATGTGCTTGGTTATAAATGGATAAACATTTGCTTTAGAAAATTAAAAATTAAAAAAATCCGTTATATAAGAAATATTCTTTGAATAGCATGAATTCTGATTTATATTATAAATGTTAAGAGTTATGTTATCTTGCAGATACATAGATTCAGTAGAACTACATTTTAAAAAGTTTGGAGGAAAACAATTATTAGTGGCCATATTTACTCCTGGGCACAGAACTGATATGTTAAATATTATCTTTTTAGAACATTCTGTATTTTCTAAATGTTCTGTGATTAAAATATCTAACTTCTACAGTGGTTTCCACTTATCTTATTGACAAGTTTTGTTCCATTCTTGGGTTTGGTTTCCTTATCATTAAAATGAAATTAATAATATTACTTTTCTGGACTCATAAAACAATGAAATATAAACACCGAATTGTGGGAAAAATACCACTTTTGAGATCCATTGAGACCACTGTATCTCCAATACATCTTATTCCATTTTTCAGATTTGTATCTTTAATTCGTAACTATGAGAACAGAATCCACCAACTTTAAAACAAATCTAGATATTTTAGTGATACTGGACTGAAGCTGATTAGATTACTTGGGTGGAACACAATAATAGAGCATAAAGGCTATGGGTTCAGTTCACCTGTTGTCGATTCCCATTGTTTCAGATGAGAAGTCATTATTCTTTTTCTTTTTTCAAGATTTTATCTATTTATTCATGAGAGACATAGAGAGAAAGGCAGAGACATAGGCAGAGGAGGATGCAGGCTCCCCAGGAGGAATCTGATGCAGAACTCCATCCCCGGACCCAGAGATCACGTACTGAACCAAAGGCAGATGCTCAACTACTGAGCCACCCAGGTGCCCTGAGAAGACATTAGTCTTGTCTTTGTTACTTTGTTTGTAATGAAATTTTCTTACCAGGCTGCTTTTAATTTTTTCTTTATTATTAGGTTTTCAGCAATTTGATTGTAATGTGCCTTGGTATGGTTTGCGTTTTCTCTTTGGGCTTCACTGAGCTTGAATATTTAATTATTTAATGATTTTGTGATACACCATTCAAGAATACGGTTATAAAACTCAGGATCAGGATGCCTGAGTGGCTCAGCTTAAAAATCTGACTTGTGGGAGAGAACAAAACCTTATTGGGACAGAGAGAAATACACTCTCAGGAAGAGCAAATCCCACCTATTGAAAAAAAGGCTAAGCCCTGAGATCAAAAAAGAACTTTGGGTGGGATGATAATGTTAGAAATTCATGACTTATGGAGCAAAAAGGGAATTTTGGAAGTGTTCCACAGATGGTTGGTGGTGAATGTAAAGGAGGGAAGCAAGAGGAAAATAAGTCTTTTAGAGAAGAATAAGGTGGAAGAAAGAGAAGAAAAAGAAGCACAGAAGTAGAAGACACAGTGATTTTACCCACAAAATAAAACTGGTATTATGGAAACTACACTTCTCTGTAACAACAGAAGAAGGGAACTTAAAGTAAATAATTTAATTGGCAACCCAAACTTCTAATCCTTATTTGATATTTTGCTAATTTTGTAAAAAAGAGATCTTGCCCAATGGACAGAAAACTGCTTGCAAAACACATAAGCTACCAGAAGAAGAAAACATAAAATGATAATGACAAGATTTTAGCTAATGACTTACTCTTAAGCACACGCACACACACACACACACACACACACACACACACTGAAAAACCTGGGGAACATATTAGTCTGAATTAAACATCCTTAAACAATCATGTGGATGAATATATTAAAAGAAACTTCTTCAAGTAAGACATTCAAAAACTCAGACCAGAAATGGATAACAAAGTAAAATAGGAAATAAGAGTTGACAGACTCATGAAAGACATTGGAAAAATACAAAATCATTTCACAAATGAAGAATAAATTATAGGGTACACACACAAATAGTCTTTATTCAACTGAAATCATAAAGTCATTTAGTAAAGGCAAGAACAGAAATAAGAGAAGAAATAAAAAGAAGCAAATACCATTAGAAGAAAGGGAGTGATAAATATAGCAGAGAGACACAGAATATCCAAACATACATGCATTGGTCCCTACAAAGAAAAAGACAAAGTAATGAAATAAATAATATTGAGAAGTATACATCAAGAGACCATTTCAGAAATAAAAGACCTACTACATTTTCATTTTGAAAAGGCCGGTCATTTAAGTTAAGGATTGACCTACAGTGGCCACCTTGGAGATTTATCCTGATAAAATTAGTAGACTTTAAAGAGAGATTAAAAAAAAATACTCCAAGTCTCCAGGGGAAAAAATGTTACTAAGGAATAAAACAGAAAACAATCATAAATATTTTCTACTTCTTGCTGTCACCAGTTCCTTCAGTCTCAAACAATTTCCTTTTTTTTTTAAGATTTTATTTAGGGGATCCCTGGGTGGCTTGGCAGTTTAGCGCCTGCCTTCAGCCCAGGGCGTGATCCTGGGGTCCTGGGATCGAGTCCCAGGTTGGGCTCCTTGCGTGGAGCCTGCTTCTCCCTCTGCCTGTCTCTCTGCCTCTCTCTCTATGTCTCTCATGAATAAATTAATAAAATCTTAAAAAAAATTAAATAAAAGAAATTGAAGGTAGAATATATAAGGAAAGATAAACATATTACTTCATAATAATAAAATGGCAAGTTTATAAAGAAGACATAACAGTATTAAATTTATAAAGCCCCTAAATGTCATATGAATTAATTTGATATAGTTTGTGAGATTGCAAAAGCCTTGAAAAATACACCTGAAACTGAAAAAAGAACAAAAGTACTGAATGTCCTATGTCTATAAAATAAGTTAATCTGAAAGAAAATTCTTATGAATACTCTAGTTCTAAATAGCTCTGTTGTTCAAATTTTCCATGTATTTAAGAAAATACAACTCATATGAAAATAATGTAGGAAATAGAAAAAAATGGAACATTACCAAACTAGTTTTATGAATGCAGCATAATTTTAATAGCAAATCCTGAAAAGAAAAACAAGCAAAAAAAAAAAAAAAAGCAAGATTGTATTTATGTATTTATCTCTCATAGATGCAAAAGTAAATTGAAGTCATCAGTATATAAAAACAATTTTACATTATGACAAAGTGAGGTTTCTTTTAGGAAAGCCTGTTTCATTTAACATTAGAAATTAATAAATACATTTTATTCACAGCCCAGGATAACAAGAAGAAAAATATATTTTCAATAGGGGACGATTTTTTGACAAATTCAACACATACTCTTTCTTAAAAACTACATAAGCTAAAAAAAAAATGTAAAAACAATAAACAAATGAGGAACAGTACAAAATTTATTTTTCAGTTGATAAAGTATATCTGGGAAAAACCTACATATAATGATAAATGTTAAGCTTGTCCCACTGATTTAAGGAAAAAGTAAAAAAAAAATTTAAAAAATAAAAGGAAAAAGTCAACATTTTCTACTATTCTATTCAATATTTTATTGGAAATCCTAGCTAGTGAATCAAGGCAAGTTAAAAAGGACAACTACTTTAAAGATTACAGAAAAAATGAAGCTACCATTATACACAAATTTCAGAACACTCAACAGATATTAAAAATCATCAGGGAGTATAATAGCATAGTTGTTGGATAGGTAATTGATCTAAAAATAACAGATGTTTTATATATGAGCAAAAAACAAATTTAAATACATCTTATTTATAATTGCAAAATGTACATAATACCTAGATAGAAATTTAGGCAGAATCTTTCTTGTGGACACCTTTATTGCAGCATTATTGACAAATAAATTTCACCTTTGAAAGTATGGAAATTGATTAGTTTTGACATACCCATATACTATAAAATCCTCACAAAAATAAAAAGTCTTTCCCTATTAAAAATGCCTTTAAAATGTTTATAGTAAAATTAATGTCTAAAAAATCACTTTGAAAACCTTAAAAAATAGCATGATATGTACTGTAAATAAAAGAATGATAGAATGTTGATAATTGTTACTCATGATAGATACACAAAAATGTATTATGTCACTTTTCTCTATTCCTGTGTGTCATTGAACATTTTTTTTTAAGGGAAGAAAGGCAGAGGAAGGAGGTTGACAATGATCAAAACAAATAATCAGTAAAACATTCAAACATAGAGTGTGTATAATAAGTAAGATTTTAATAATAAGTGCCTAGATAGAAACTGACAGTTTTCAAAATTTATTATTTTGACTAACTATTCTAGCTCTCACAAATTTCAACTCGCAAATTTGAGAATATCATGTTTTAAAATTCAAAATTTTTAAAATTCAAAACCGCATCTCAGAGCTAGATTTCCTTCTCCAGCATATCCAGATTCTGAAACCTCAGGCATCTTTGTGATCAAAAGACATTCAAATGACCTGACTAATCACTGGTAATCTTTTCATTTCTATTGGCTTTCTTATTGCAGCCTGACTTTTCTTTGTATTATATGGTTCTGTGTTACCATGCTGGCTGTCTTCTGAATGTCATAAAGAAAAACTGCCAAGATGAAGCTAAAGATCTATTTCCTCTATTTTCTAGCTATATCTTCTCTCTCTTCCTATGTTGTCTTACACCAATTTCTATGTGTAAGAAGTACAAAGCTATACAACTGTTTTCCAATTAAAACAAAGAATTAAAAAAAAAAAAAACAAAAAAAAAAAACAAAGAATTATTTTCTTTGAAAAACTAAGCATATTTCCTGTAATATATATTTCCAGATACTGGCTCTCCACTTGTTATCAAATTGTTAATGCACTGATTACTATGGTCTTGGTATTTAAAATTGCCTCTAGTAATAATTTTAAAATATATATTTGAGCTACAAAATATTAAATTTTGAATATATTAAAGCAAGACTGAATGTTTAAACTATTCTAGCACTCGGTAATTAATACATGTTTATTAACAAAAGAAGTAAATAAAATTGATACTTATGTAGACATGAGTATGATAAGAGTGACAAAACAATATAAAATATTAATTAAATATATTTTTGTTGGATATATTTACTTGACAGTTGTACAAAATATATAATATTGATGATAAAAAACAAACAGAAGAAAACAGGAAAATAGCAGAGAACAGAAGGAAAGGAAAAACAAAATAGAGCCCAAGAATGCATGAAACTCCTGGAAGCTAGGAGTGAGGCCTGGAACAGATTCTTCACTAGAGTCTTTAGAGGGAGTATGTCTCCCAACATTTTTAGGATTCTGTTCTCCAGAACTGTGAAACAATAAATACATAGTTTTAAGCCATGTAGGTTGTGGTATTTCATTACTGCCGCTCTACCTAGGAAACTGATAATGGTAGGGAAAAATTGGATATTTGTTTTCAGTAATTTCTAGCTCAAATTTAAAATTTTCTTCCATAAAGAATATAGGTAATGCCCAATCATGTTATTTGCAATGCCTGACATTTGCCAATAGAAAACATCAGTGTGTTTATATCGTTAGTGCTGTTGGAGATGTCTCTAGATAATATTTATGCTCATCGTTATTTTATTTAGTTACTAGAACCACAGCTAGATTTTGTTAAATTGTATAATAAAGAACATTATTTATACAGAATATATGAGTATATCATAATTTTGATAATATGTTGATAATTATTTCAGTGTAATTAATACCCTCTATAATGATGTGATTTGTAATGTACATTTTAAAAGATTAATCTGAGAAAAGGTTTAGAGATTCATAAGAGTGTCAAGGATGTCTCTGTCACAAAAAGTATTAAGAGTCTTGTTCCAGAGGAAATTCAAAATGATAATAGCTGAGATTTTCTGAATCGAACGAATGACATCAAACTGCAGATTTAAGAATTACAAGAACACAAGGAATCTGATCTGCAAAAGCACACCTAGACAATTCTGGATTTAACTTCTGATTAAGACAAAGGAGTATCTTAAAAGTACCAAGAACAAAAGCAGATTATCTTCAAAAGAACAACCAACTTCTCAGCAGTATCAGTGGAAGTATAAAAACCAAGGATCTTTCAGAAAGAATAGGGAAAATACATGCTGTTCTCAGAGGGGTAAGGATAGTTACATTTTCTACCAGCCAGGATGGAAATCCACATATTCATAAGCATCAGGCGGAGTACTCAGAAAAGTTTTGCCTAAGTTGAACTTGGCAACTTAGGCAACTTGATTCAATGATATACTGCTCCATAAAGTAAAGTCTGAAAGAAACAAACCTGAAGAAATAAAACTGTTCATAACTAACTAAACTATTTCTCAGAACAAATCTCAAAAATATTTATAAGAACACAAAAATAACTAGCACCAAACTAAGTAAAGGCTTAATGTGTAGGATTCATTCAATAATTGTCATTCATTCAATAATTGTCATGCATGCAAAGAAACAAAATAATTTGCACCATAATAAGAATAATTAATCAAAACCAGAAATGACACAGATAGTAGAATTGGTAGGAGAACATTGAAACAGTTGTTACAACAATATTTCGCATGTTCAAGGATCTAAAGCAGGGATTAGCAAACTTTTTCCTGTCAAGAGCCTGATAAAATAATTAACCTTTGTAGGCCATAGTGTTTCTGTCACAGCCATTCACATTTGCTGTTGTAGCATGAAAGCAACTATTGGTAATATATAAACAAATAAATATGGCTGTGTTCCAACACAACTTTCTTTGAAAAAGAGGCTATGGACTGTGTTCATTCTATGAACTGTAGTTTCTTGAACTCTGATCTAGAAAAAGGATTTGGTAGTTGAAGATTAATGGAAGATAAAAAAAAAAAGCCACGCCCTCTGGAGATCAGATACAGTGCTTAAAATACAAAATATACTGTATGAAATTAATACCAGATTAGACATTGCAGAAGAAAATATTAGTGAATTGAAAACACATCTAGAGCAATTATGAAAATGAATCACACAAATGAAAACATACTGGAAAAACTCCCCAGTAAAGTGTGCGACAATTTTAGGCAATTTGGTATACATGTAATTGGAGTGCCCAGATTTTTTTGAGGAGGCAAATATTATTTGAAGTAATAGCCGTTACAAATTATCCAAATTTGATGAAAACTGTAAATATACAGTTTCCAAGAAATTCTAAGAACTTTAAGCAAAAGAAACAAGTTTTGTAAGAGATGAAACTTAAAAGCTCTTGAGAGAAAAGATGACAGAATGTGTTTGTGACTGAGGGTGGGGCAAAGATTTGTAGACTGAAAGAAAGTAGATTACTTAAGACATAAAATAAAATAAATGATTACCTAGGCTTCATAAAATTTAGAAGTTTCTGTTCCTCAAAAGATAGTGCTTAAAATGAGAAATCAAGTCATGGACCGGGAGATAATGTTCACAATATATTTGAAAAAATATTCAAATTCAGAATATAAAAATATACCTACAAATCAATATAAAAATAAAAATGGTTCAGTTAAAATGGAAAAAAGACTTGAACGTGCAGTGTCTACAAGGACCTATGGATATACAACAATGTAAGATGATATTCAATATTATTAGCCATCAGAAAAAATGCAGATTAAAATGGAAATGAAATACTACCATGGACTGCCTTAGAGTGGCTAAAATTAGAAAGCCCAATAACTCTAAATATTAGGGTGCAAAGTAAATATTTGTGTCATATGCTGCAGCTGAAAGTATAAAATATACTTTACTATTTACTGTTATGTTGCATAGATTCACAGTTTTGTTTTTAATAATGGTAGACCTACTACTTCCTTTATTTTTTTTTCTACTACTTCCTTTAGATAAGAAATTCCACTGATAGTTGCTGACCCACGCTCAGACTAGATCTTCACAAAAGACCTACATAGTAGTGTCCACTCATATTTTATTTGTGATGCAATAGACAGTAGAGGGGCAGATAGATAAATAATCCACCTTATTGGAAAATGAATAAATATATTTTGTTACATTCATACAATGGGATGCTATTTAGCGATAGAATAGAGTGAACAATTAATGTGTACAACAACATGTGACACCATTTAAAAATTATGCTAGATAAAAGTCAGCAGATATGAGTATATGTATTATTATTTTATTTATATAATGATAAAGAATAGAGAAGATGGATCAATGGAATAAAAATCAAAATAGTGAATACTTCTGTTTGGTGTATGGAACATTGTCATGAAAAATCACAAAGAAACTCTCTAAAAGCTCTTCACTTTCCCGGGTCTCCAGGATCGCGCCCTGGGCCAAAGGCAGGCGCCAAACCGCTGCGCCACCCAGGGATCCCTAATTCACTTTATTAAATGATAAAGGGATGGCCATTTTAGGAAAACAAGAAAACTGTTGTATCAAATTAAGGACTATTTGGGATAAAAGTCTTTAGTAAATCTGGAGTAGAAGAAATGTGCTAATCTGATAAAAGATGCAATTATAAGAAGTCATAGTGAATTTTAAAATGTTGAAAGGTTGAGATAAAGAACAAAATATAGGGTATCTTCTGTCACTAGAATATTTAACGCTGTATACTTCCTAGCCAGTGCAATAAAGCAAGAAAAATATGTAATGACAATTACTAAATAGAAAGGAGATAGACTTGCCATCATCCCAAGATGATATGGCTATGGATTTGGAAAAGTACAAAATAGTCTTTAGATAAACTATTAAGTTGATTAAACAGATTGCCACATTAAGTTTTATTTCTATATACAAAAAAATCTCATTTTCTAATTATAAAAATTTTTAATTAAATATCTAAGAATAAATCTAACATAAGATACACATATACACACACAAAATTAAATAAGTTGAGTGAAATCAAAGATAAGTAAAGGCTGGAGTATCATGTTCATTAATTAGAAAGTTCAAGTTTGTAAACATGTCAGTTCTCTCCAAACTGATTGCTATTTTCAGAGTTCTTAATTAAAATTCAAAAGTTTGATAAAATATGAACACTAGCTATTGGATTTTAAAAGCTATATGAAAATGGCAAAAGTCCAGATACACCCAAAACAAGCTTCAATAGGCTTGGAGGAATTATTCTATTAGCTATCAAAGTTGTATTCATTTTCCATTTATTGTCTCTCAGCACCAAATCCACCCATCTTTTCCCTAATTTGTGATACTGGAGCTGGAGCTTGTAAATGTTTCTCCTTTGCCAGCTGACTCCATATTAGAATTCGATGATACTGGGTGCTGAAGGGACACTGCAGGTCAGCACAGGAGAAGGTGTTTCCTTGACTGGCGGTGGTACTGAGTTCTTGTGTTTTGTTCTTTTTCCCTACAGGCCAGTTAACTAACCAGAGTGCAGCAGAATCATTGGCACACACTCCAGCAGCCCCCAAGGACCATCAATGATCAACTCATATCCTACCACTTTTTCCCACTGCCTTCTTTTTTTCTCTCTTCTTAATTACAAACTGCTTTTGGCAGTTGATATTTTCTGGACCCCTTGGAATCCTGTTCACCCCCTTAATTTGTTAACAATGCTTCATAATAAATTTTTCTGTTTTTTGAATGGATCTATATAAAAACAAATTCAATCATAAATGTACAGTAATTAAGAGTATTCGTAGTTCAAATATAAGCAGATAAAATAATTGAAAATCCTCTATGCTTTTACCTAGATATAGGGACACCAGTTTAAAGCAGATGTGACATTTCTGAGCAGTGGAAAACACAGTCTTTTAAATAATTTGTGTAGAGGCTGTTTGGAAAGAAACATTAAATTTGACCCTTACCTAAAACTGTTCTCAAAAATCAACTTGAAGAGGATTGTTGATCAAAATGTGAAAGCAAATCAATAGATCCTCTAAAGGATAATACAGGACAATATTCCTGTGAGCTCAGGAAAAGATTTCTTAAACAGGACCCAAAATACACATTCTAAAATTAACTACAAAAGGAACTAATGAAATTAGCTAAAAATCAAATTGATGACATAACTAAATAATAGCAAGACAAAAATAATTTCTTCAAATATACTTTTGAACATAGTACTCTAGCTACACATTCTCATAGGATTTTTTTAAAACATAGATGTGAATATAAATTGTCTTTAATAATTTAAGCAGAACACATAAAAAAATTAACACTTAATATTTTTCTAATGTTACTGCTAGATCATAATTAGAAATTTGCTTCTAAAGGAGTATATACACTAATACTAATATTCTGGAATTTTTGTGTAATATTTTAGTTCATTCATGTATTTAACAATACCTAAAAGTGCAAGCTAGGTATTAAGATATTAGCTACTCAGGTAATAAATAGAAATATTGGGAAGGCAGTGTATTGGGTACACATTGCTACATTAATGCCCCACTGTGAACTCAGTCACACTAATTCATTTGGTTTACGAGTTTGTGGATCAGCAAAGGCCAGGTGGATATGGCTACATTCCTGTGATTCAAGGGATGGATTTGGGTGGACTTTTTCTGAGTCTGGGGCACCCATGTCCTCTGCATGTGTTGTATGTGTGTTCATTCTCTGGCCCTAGCTGAAGAGCAGAAACTATCCAGAAAAAGTCTTATCATAAAGATGTCAGAATTGCAAGTGTCTAGCCCAATTGCATGCTTTTGGTACCCAATAACGTTCCTTTGGATAGCCAAGTCACATTGTTGAACCCAAGGTCAAGGTGTGGGGCATCAAATACCATTCACTTAGTGGGAAGGACATCAAAATCACATGAGAAAATATATAGATAAAGGGATGATTAAAGAATTGAGGCCATCTAGGCAATCTACTGCAGGCAGTTTGACCACATATTATGTACATTTGCATAATTGTAACACTAACCACTGTATGACAGCATGACTTCAGTGTATGTGTAGTCAAACATATGTTTAAGTGTTTATAGTAATCAGGATTTATTAGGCAATGAATTAGGATACTAGTACCTTTTTTATTTTAAAGATTATAATATAGTTTGACAGAATTTTATCTATCCTTTGAAAACTCATGGATAAATTGTATGTGTAGTACTTTTCACAATTATATTTAAAACTAACTGTTTAATATTTGACATTGGTGACTCCAATTTATCCTTTTCTTTCCTGCTATTTTTGATGACTTACACTATCTTTTTTAAGCTGTTACATGATTTTACTTCAAAACCAGATAGTAACCTGATTGTATTCAGAATTGTGTTCTTTGTTTAAGTGTATTTATCCTTTTCATCCTACCTATTTCTAGCACCAGTGACTAAAAACCAATACAAGTAATATTTACCAAGATCATAAAATAATCAAAACAATCAAATTTGCATATGGCGTTTACAGGAATGCCAAGATCTCAGTAGTCTTTCCTAAGGGTTTTTTGAAACAGATTAAATATCCAACAGATCTTGGTCTGCCTCTTTTTTTTTTTTTTTTTTTAATATAATCCTGCCTGAAGGCTGGAGAATGGATTAGATGAAGTCCATGGCTAGAGTGGTTCATGATAATACAGTGATGGATGAGAACAGATAGTTTACAACTTTTTTCAGTTATCATAAAAAAATAACTGGAAGTCAGTGTCTAGCATGGCTGCCAAGCAAGTAAAAACAGCAGGCAAAACAGTAACAAAAACAGATGACAAATTCTCTGTGGAAATGTGCTTGCTTGGCAGCCACTATAGGTAATGTCAATGAACAGGCAAAGTGGGAATAGGAGCCTGCAGGAAGGGGGATATACGGGAGTGGTTTCCCTCACATAATCTGATATGTCTATTCAATCATAATATAGATAGTTTAGTCATATATTATATCATAAATCAATAATAAATTAATAGCAAACTACTGTAATTTAGATAAAATGTCTCAAAATAAAATGTTTAGTTGTTTATTTTTACTTAGAAAGAAGCAGGTTTAAATAATTCCTTTGCCTCCCCTTCCCCTAGGCTATGTCAATTCCATCTTTACCACATTCTGTTAAATGTCATTTACTGACAATAAAAGAACATGATATGTTATATTAAATTGAAAACAAGCTTTGTCATTAGGAATGAAGGAGATAGTTAAAATACACAATTACTGTATAAACAAATTATATACTTCTGACCCTATTGCTTTAAAAGTAAGAATTTTAAATTAACACCTTTTAGTTTGGGCTAAGGGTTAGATATATTAATAGCTTTTCAGAAATAAAATGAGCAGCTCTATAAACATATTGTAATAATTAAATTGTCATCGATATACCAAGGACATTCAAAATTTAAGTGAATTTGACTTTAGGCAAGTTATTGTGCTTCAGTTCCTTCTTTTGTAAAGGTCACTAATAGTACCTACCTCAAACATTTGTGATGAGAAGTAAATGAGATAACATATGAACACCACTGTCATGAAGTATGTGCTCAGTATTTATTTTTAAATGCTATTATTAGTACTATTATTATTGTATATATTATCACATACTATAATAAATATAATGTCCCTTTTTTAGATTCAAAACTTTAGTATTGTTGTAATCAAATTTCACAGTGCATTAATCAACACTGGGTACTAGCTGCTTCTGTGAACATATCTAAAAATCAGAAAATATGAACTAATAATTATACCTTTTAAGAAAATGCTGTCACATGTGCCTCCTGCCTTGTCAAATTTCTTTTTTTTTCAAATTTCAATTAAAGCTATGTATGGGTTGTACAGATATGCTTTTGCTATTTTATATATTTTTAAAATTTATTTCAGTCTTAATTTGTTAGTAATCTTCAATATCCTTTTGGTGTTTCTCACCTCTCTACCATTTGTAAGTAAATAAAGGAATTCATGGAGTTGGAGGAGCTTCATGGTCCCAGAAAAATATGATTCTTTGAGATGTCAGAGACTGGGGAGATAGGGAAGTAGGAAGATATTAAATGTTATGAAGTATGCGTGTGATTACAATAGGGAAAAAGGAGAAGAAAGCTTAGAAAGTAATCACCAAGTGCTCAATGCTCCTATACGTCTGTAATCATGACTTGCTGTAACACATTACTACAAACTTGTGGCATGAAACAATGTAAATTTATTATGGTTATGGAGGTCAGAAGTTTAAAATGGGTCATGACTGTATTCTTTCTGGAAGCTCTAGGGGAGAATCTGTTTCCTGATCTTTCCCAGCTTCTAGAAGGCCATCATACATTTCTTGGCTTGTGATCCCTTCCTCCATCTTCAAAGCCGGTACTATAGCATTTTCCCACGTCACTGACATTTCCTTCTATCCCTACATCTTCTTTCTCTGATTTTTATTCTCCTGCCTTACTCTTAAAATAACAGTTGTGATTACATAGGACCTATGCATATCATCCAGGATTATCTTCCCATCTCAAGATCCTTAAGTTAACCACATCTACAAAGTCCCTTTACCATGTAAGGTAACATATTCACAGGTTTGGGAATTTAAGATGTGCACAACTTTGGGGGGGGGGGGTATCATTCCTGTTATCACAGTATTACATGCTTTATGGGCTACAGTGAAAAGCAAAAACTTAAAAACATTCTGTTTATTCAAGCTCAGACTTAGTGAGGATGGTCTGGAGAATAAACTGAATAAAGCCAGTTTCTTTCAAGAAAGAAAGAAAAGGAAGGGATGAAGGAAAAGGAAGAAATATTAAAAATCTCTGCTGTGCAGAAATAGCAAGACAAATTGAGAAAAATTGTAGTATGTGATGAATGTTGGAGAATTTGAGCAATTTTCTGAGAACTTGCTATAGATATTTAGTTTAGAGAATGTAGGCAATGTTAGAGAATTTGTTATGGAATATCTACTTGTACTGTTAACTGTGTTTTTCTTTGCATAATATACATACAAATATGACAATATAAGGGCCTAGTACCTTTCTTTTATAGAAAGTTTGCCACTCCCAAAATGAGCAGTTTGCAGACCTGGAGTGAATTAGTTAATGCTGTAATTCTCTTGTGTTATACCATCACCCCAAAGCAATATGTCAAGGTAGAATGTGAAAATGATGTACTAGGAGTATGGATGCACAAGTGTGCACACATGTAGCCACAACTTTGATGTTCAAAATGAAATGTAGATAGCTAACATGAAGTTTTATGAAGGAGCCATTATTGAACATAATGGCTTATATTGCCAATCTAAAAGTAAATGTCCAATGTAAATATGGCAATACAATTCAGTTTTATGAAATTGATATATTTAAGTGAATGGTATTTACTAAGAGGTTTTAAATAAATCTGGTGCCATATGGAAGTTAAAGGGAGCCAAATACTGTTTTTGACAGAATATTATGACAAAAGAAATGACTTTGTTAATGAGGATAAGTTAGCTTATTTTCTAAAAAAATAATTGAAATCCAATATGGGTTATGTTTGCTAAATTGTATTAGAACAAATTAAACACAACTCAGGAAATTCCAATCATGTAAAAACAAAATACTGTACCCCCATCTTAGGAGATGCTCCACATGTTTGAGAAAAAGTGATCACATATCATGATTACTCGTGTTTAATCTTTTCAAGAAACTGCTGAATTTTAAGCTATTGTGCATGTGTCTGAATAAAATAGAGTTTTAAAACTGTTTCTATCACTATATCACTATGCCCATACCCTGCCCCTAAAACCAAACAAATGTAGTTCAGTAATCATTGGATATACTTAGGACCATGGATTTCATGAAAAGTTAGAACACCCTAGTTTTTCCCTACATCTAATTTGTCATCTGAAATAAAGTTGGGTCTCATGAATCAGAGAAGATTCATTATGAGACAAATCATTTCACTAGAAAACCCTGAAAAGTCACTATATAAACACCTTGTCTATGTAACATTTCTCTTTACAGAGCATCCAGATGGATTCATGATCGAAGGTACTGCTTTCTTTTGATCAATAGAAGCAAACCTCATTCATGTAGTTTCAGGGATTCAGGAAGAGAAAGTAGTAATGTTTGTACACTCAGTGTTCCTTTTACATTCTAGTCATTTCTTAAGGGCTTCATGTATATTAACTCATGTAATCTCCATGACAAACCTATTAGGTAAGCCTATCACTATCTTCATTTTGCATTTGAGAAAAATAAAGTCAATAGAAAATAAGTAACTTACTCAAAGTCATCTGAGTAGTTGAACTTAGTCTGCCTCTAGAAGCCATGCAATTAACTATCATTGTACAGAGCCTGTCCAGTATAGTACACAGCTGCATGTATGAAAAATGTTTTTAGTCTACCTGTTATTATTATTATAGTAATTCAATAGCAGTTACCAGTGGAAAATGTTTTTAGTCTACCTGTTATTATTATTATAGTAATTCAATAGCAGTTACTTTTGGATAAAAGGTAAGAATATGTGAAGATGTAAGAATTACCTAATGTCAGTGCTGCCTGTACCAATGTTATCTGAATAGGGAAGCTGTAGAGAATTTTCTAGTCAGACATTCAGCATATCGTCTTATGTATCACACATTTCTCTTTTCCATTTCTGCTTTTCCGATCTTGGAATCTGTCAGGTCAGTTGTGGCATTTAAGCAATTTCAAGGTGTAGTGAACCATGAACTAAATTTCCATAAATATTCTAGATGGAAGACAGGTAAAATAAAGATGTCTACAAAAGTGAATGCATGTGAACATATTCATTTTAAAACCTCTCTCTGTAACTGTGATTCCTTTTGGGTATAAACTGTATCTTAGTTTTCAGGCTATCATAGCATAGTATTTTCATCAGCTTTTGCTAACAATATACCACATAGTAATAAGTACTGTGGTAGGAATAAAACATTATAGTTCTGATGTATACCTAGATTTGGGCTTCTAATTTGTTTTTCACCATAAACCATATTCTATCTTCCTCCATTTTCTTCAGTGGTGAAAGGAAATAATCATTCGCTATCCTAATATTTTTAGCAGAAACCTTCCTCTCCATAGACATCTGAGATGTATGTACTGAAGCGATATAACATTCTGGGATTACCCATGATGAAAAAAAACACTTTTTATGAAAAAAATCTTTTATTTAAGATTTATTTATTTATTTATTTATTTATTTATTTATTTATTTAGAGAGATGGGAGAGAAAAGAGGAAGGGGCAGAGGAAGAGAAAGAGAGAGAATATTAAGCAGGCTCCACAACCAGCATAGAGCCTGATGTAGAGTTTGACCTCACAACCCTTAGATCATGACCTGAGCCAAAATCAAGAGTCAAGAACTTTAACCAACTGAGCCACCCAGGAGCCCCCCCAATAAAATTCTTAATATTGATTTTTTAATATTCTTGATTGGAAAGAGTTATTTCAAGTTGTGACATGTGCTTTATTGTCAGTTTACATTTGGAAAAAATATGTTGTATTTGCAGGTACTATTAAGACAGAACCACTAGGGGTGCCTAGATGGCTCAGTCCATTAAGCATCTACCTTCAGCTCAGGTCATCATCTCAGGGTCCTGGGTTTGAGTCCCATATCGGGCTCCCCCTTCAGCGAGGAGCATGCTTCTCCCTCTTCCACTGCTTATGCATGCTCTGTGTCAAATAAATAAGTAAAATCTCTGTTTTTAAAGCTATTTAAAAAAAATATTTTATTTATTTATTCATGTGAGAGAGAGAGAGAGAGAGAGAGGGAGAGGGAGAGGGGCAGAGACATGGCCGAGGGAGAAAAAGGCTCCATGCAGGGAGCCTGATGTGGGATTCGATCCCGGGTCTCCAGGATCACGCCCTGGGCTGAAGATGTCGCTAAACCACTGAGCCACCTGGGCTGCCCAAAATCTTTGTTTTTTGTTTTTTTTTAAAGAAGGAACCATCAATTTTAAAAGTTGAAATGGCCTCTTTAAATATCCATCACACATTGTGATACTTTGTGAATGATGCCTCATATAATACATAAGATTTTCTGTATCAGGGTAGATATAAAATACTTCTCATTTTCCCCTAAAACCTTGAATTTATTTACAGAGCTCTATCACATCCTGTTGACTTGAGGAAGTGAATTAAAGTGTTTTCTAATGCCATTAATGAAAATGAGGTCATGATAAATGGAGATGCTTGTGACATGGATCATTGTGCTAATGATCAATATCCGTAGGTTTGTAGAAGTTACAGCTCTTACAAAAGAAAATTAGCTAATGCCGATTACAATTTATCAAGGTGCCATTGCTAGCTAGTGTGCTGTAAATGCATTAATAATAGCTTACAACACGTTTGAATGTAAAAAGGTCCAAATAGCCAATTTTGCAAATGGTATGCTAAATTGGAATTTAAAGTAGTATGCAAATAACTGAGACATGGAAAATAGGAGTTTGAGATGAATAGTTTATTTTTTTCCTTTCCATTAGTTAGCTAACACCAGTTTTCTTCAGAATGATTTTGTCAGAGAGTCAATTTTGTAAGTTATTTTTTAGAGTTAAACTCCCAATTCTGGGAGTTTTTTTTTTTTTTTTTTTAGAGTTAAACATAAACTGATAATTGGGATTAGACATTTATAAAGAAGAAACCTATCTTAAAAGTAAATATGTTTTCCAATGGAATTCCACAGAAATCAAAATTTTGAGTCATTGCTTTATGAGACACATAAAAATGTATAAAATCTTGAAATATTATCAGGAAGCTCACTTCAAAAAGTTTTTCTAATAAATAAACCTGTGTAATATTCCGACAAATAGATTTAAAAAAAATCTAAGCTCAGTGACAGTTCAGATAATTGGGATTATTGATGGATATACTTCTATGTCCCTTGCTTGGCTTCTCAATGTTTCCATAATATATACAACCAATTCCCTATGTTAAAGTGAGTTTATTTTAATACTCAAGTAGTTTATGTTTTCCAGTGATACCCTGAATTCCTATCAAGTTCTTCGTTTCAAAAATCATCCCAAAGAACAGTACTCATGCTGAGATTTTTAAAAACATTTTTGATGTTTTATTTATTTATTTATTTATTTATTTATTTATTTTTTATTATTGTGAGTGTACTCTTTAATCTCCATTAGATAATGGAGAAATAGATATTTCACCCACCCCCTTGCCTGCTTTCCTTCTGGTAACCATCAATTTGTTCTCTATAGTTAAGAGTCTGTTTCTTGGTTTGTCTCTCTTTCTTTCCTTTACTTGTTTTGTTTCTTAAGTTTCATATGTGAATGAGATCAAACGGTATTTTTCCTTTTCTGATTAACTTATGTTGCTCAGTATTATACTTTAGTTCTATCTATGTTATTGCAAATGACAAGATTTCATTCTTCTTTACCGCTGAATAATACTCTCTTTTATATATGTATATGTATACACAGACACCCCCCCACACACACACACGCACACACCCCACATCTTCTTTATCCATTTATCTATCAATGGACACTTAGGCTGCTTCCATAGTTTGGCTATTGTAAATAATGCTGCAAAAAACAGGAGTGCATGAATACCTTCGAATTAGTATTTTTGGACTTTTGGGGTAAATACCCAGTAGTCTTATTCTTGGATCATCAATTAGTTCTATTTTTAATTTTTTGAGGAACCTCCATGCTTTCTTCCACAGTGGCGGCACCAGCTTGCAATTCTACTAACAGTGCATGAGTTTCTCTTTTTCTCCACATCTCACCAACGCTTGTTTCTGGTGTTGTTGATTTTAGCCATTCTGACAGGTGTGAGGTGATATCTCATTATAGTTTTAATTTGCATTTCCCTGATGATGACTGATGTTGAATATCTTTTCATGTCTGTTGGCCATGTATGTCTTCTTTGAAGAAATGTCTGTTCATGTCTTCTATTTTAAATTGGATTATTTGGTTTTGGGGTCTTGAGTTGCATCATTTCTTCATATATTTTGGACACTAACTCTTTATCATATATGTCTTATGTAAATATCTTCTCCCATTCTGTAGGTTGTCTTTTAGTTTTGTTTATTGTTTCTTTTGCTATGCAGAAACTTTTTATTTTGATATAGTTCCAATAGTTCATTTTTGCTTTTATTTCCCTTGCATCAGGAGATGTATCTAGAAAAATATTACTATGACTGATGTCAGAAAAATTACCTTTTCTAGGTTTTTAGTTTCAGGTATCACATTTAAGTCTTCAATCCATTTTGAGTTTATTTTTGTATATAGTGAAAGAAAGTGGTCCAATTTCATTCTTTTTCATGTAGCTGTTCAGTTTTCCCAACACCATTTGTTAAAGAGACTGTCTTTTTTCCCATTATATATTCATTCCTCCTTTGATGAATATTAATTGTCCATATAATTATGGGTTTATTTCTGAGTTTTATATTCTATTCCATCAATCTGTGTTATCTGTTTTTATTCCAGTACTGTGCTGTTTTAATTACTACTACTTTGTAATATAACTTGAAGTTGAATTGTGATACCTCCACGTTTGTTTTTCTTTTTCGAGATTACTTGGGCTAGTCGAGGTCTCATGCTGGGGTTCTTATGTTGGATTGCTATAATAGGTAAAAAACACGATGACGGCCTCCTGATAAGTGAAAAAAAGACATGGACCTTTGTTACCATCTTCCATAATACTTATTCCTGCTGTATTTTTCTCCATTCTTCAGTCTACATGTTATTGTAAGATTGACAGAGAAAGATAGGTTAAACCTGATTTATAGTAGGTATGCATGGTACGTTAGCATCAGGCAATAGAGAGATACTGCCACAATTTAGATCCATTCAGAATGTGGCTCTGAAGGAGCAAGAATCTTCTAATGCCCAGGACTTCAGGCAGTATTCCTAACTGGCGAAGAGAGATAGCCAGACAGACCTACACTGATTAATTGGCAGAAGTTTGACATGTGGCATCAGGACTTGAGGAATGACTGGTAGAAAACTAGTGAGAGGGGCTCATGTAAGCATCACTTAAAATATTCCCTGCTAGCTTTTCTTCATAATCCAGGGCTGGTGGTAGCAGAGGCCATGACCTAACTGGGCTCACTGAAAGTAATGAGAATAGTAGAACTTGAAATCTTCAGAGTCCAGGAGTACATGTTTAATTAACTAAAGTCCATGTTTAATTAACTAAAGCTTTATGGACAAATTATATAGAGAAAGAAAGGTTCAAAGTGCTAGCCAAGAGGGCAGGCTCATAGAAAGTTATGAAGATTATTGATAGAAGACAGTAGTCAAGGGAAAAAAGAGATGGCCAATCAACAGGGGTATACCTAATCTTATACTATAGGGCAATATCAATGACAGGATATCAGGAGCCTGAGGGTAGTTACTCCAATAAAGTATTACTATCTCTTTCCAGTTTCCTTTCCTGAGATAGTTTTCACACTTGGAACTCAATGAATGAGGAAGAAGCCTCATCTCCAAGAAAAAGGAACCTGTAATACCACATTAATTGTAAATGGTAATGATTCCCTCAATTTTTTTTCCTGAAGGTATTAACAGACATTAAATTGGACAACTGTATACTGGAAAAAGAGAAATACTCATACATTTCAGAGACATTTTAGACACAGGGTCCAAATTGAAACCCAGAGAACCAGGGAGCCTGGCTGGATCAGTTGGTTAAGCGTCTGCCTTCAGTTCAGGTTATGATCCCAGGGTCCTGGTCTTGAGCCCTGCATTGGGCAGCCTGCTTCTCCCTCCCCACCTATTGTGAACGCTCCTCTCTGTCTTCTGTCTCTCTCAAAAAAATAAAATCTTAAAAAAACCCACCCCAAAACAAAATCAAAAACAGAGAACCAGATGTCGTAATGACTACCTAATACAATGAAAGCTTGTTTCAGTTAATAGATTGAATCCTGGCCTATGTTAAGCTTATGGAGCATCCAAAAGGTATATATACCCACGTCGTAGTATTTATGCAGTCCCAGAATGTATACTTGTGATTGATACACTTGGTACCTAGAATAACGCTAAGTTGTGGAGATGGGCTATCATGATTGGGAAGGCCATGCAGGAACCTCTAAAACTATCCCTCTTCCCTGGCCAAGATAATAAATAAAAAAATAATATTGTAGAGAGGAACATAGAGGAGATTAGTGCCATACTTAAGGATCTAAAAGATATAGGGTGGTAGTCCCCATAAAATCTCCAATTATATCTCCATTTAATACATCAGTCTGGCCCCAGCAGAAATAAGATAGCTCTTGGAGGACAAAGTAGCTACTATGTACTCTATCAAGTAGTAGCCTCAATTGCACTGCCATGCCAGATATGATATCTTTGTTAGAGCAACTTGACATATTTGGCAAATGGTATGTAGTTACTGATTGGGAAATGCTGATCAGAAAAGAGAATCAGAAACAGTTCATATTCAGGAAAAAAAAAAATAGGTTTATTATTTTGCACCAGGACTGTATTGACTTTTTTGCCTGTTGTCATAGTATATTTGAAAGAGATCTAGTTCAGAGGACAGCAAACTATCACCTGACACCTCTTTTTGTAGCATATGTGTGTGAAGAGTAATCTTTACATTTTTATTTTTTTATTTTTTTATTGGAGTTCAATTTTCCAACATATAGTATAACACACAGTACTCATCCCATCAAGTGCTCCCCTCAGTGCCTGTCACCCAGTCACCTCCACCCCCCACTCACCTCCCTTTCCACCACCCCTTGTTCATTTCCCAGAGCTAGGTGTCTCTCATATTCTGTCTCACTCTCTGATATTTTCCACTCATTTTCTCTCCATTCCCCTTTATTCCCTTTCACTATTTTTTATATTCCCCAAATGAATGAAACCATATAATGTTTGTCCTTCTCTGATTGACTTACTTCACTCATCATAATACCCTCCAGGTCCATCCATGTCGAAGCAAATGGTGGGTATTTGTCATTTCTAATGGCTGAGTAATATTCCCTTATATAGATAAACACATCTTCTTTTTTTTAATTTTTATTTATTTATGATAGTCACACAGAGAGAGAGAGAGAGGCAGAGACATAGGCAGAGGGAGAAGCAGGCTCCATGCACCGGGAGACCGATGTGGGATTCGATCCCGGGTCTCCAGGATCGCGCCCTGGGCCAAAGGGAGGCACTAAACCACTGCGCCACCCAGGGATCCCTAAACACATCTTTATCCATTCATCTTACGATGGACACCGAGGCTCCTTCCACAGTTTGGCTATTGTGGACATTGCTGCTGTAAACGTCGGGGTGCAGGTGTCCCGGCATTTCACTGCATCTGTGTCTTTGGGGTAAATCCCCAGCCGTGCAATTTCTGGGTCGTAGGGCAGGTCTATTTTTAACTCTTTGAGGAACCTCCACACAGTTTTCCAGAGTGGCTGCACCAGTTCACATTCCCACCAACAGTGCAAGAGGGTTCCCCTTTCTCCACATCCTCTCCAACATTTGTTGTTTACTGCCTTGATAATTTTCACCATTCTGGTGTGAAGTGGTATCTCATTGTCATTTTGATTTGTATTTCCCTGATGGCCAGTGATGCGGAGCATTTTCTCATGTGCTTGTTGGCCATGTCTGTCTTCCTCTGTGAGATCTCTGTTCATTCTTTTGCCCATTTCATGATTGGATTGTTTCTTTGCTGTTGAGTTTAATAAGTTCTTTATAGATCATGGATACTAGGCCTTTATCTGATATGTCATTTGCAAATTCCCATTCTGTAGATTGTCTTTTAGGTTTGTTGACTGTTTCTTTTGCTGTGCAAAAGCTTCTTATCTTGAAGAAGTCCCAATAGTTCATTTTTGCTTTTGTTTCCCTTGCCTTCATAGATGTATCTTGCAAGAAGTGGCTGTGGCCAAGTTCAAAAAGGGTGTTGCCTGTGTTCTCCAGGATTTTGATGGAATCTTGTCTCACATTTAGATCTTTAATCCATTTTGAGTTTATCTTTGTGTATGGTGAAAGAGAGTGGTCCAGTTTCATTCTTCTGCATGTGGATGTCCAAGTTTCCCAGCACCATTTATTGAAGAGACTGTTCCCGCCCCCCCCCCCCCTCCCCGCAGTGCATAGTCTTTCCTGCTTTGTGGAATATTAGTTAACCATAAAGTTGAGGGTCAATTTCTGGGTTCTCTATTCTGTTCCACTGATCCATGTGTCTGGTTCTGTGATAGTACCACAATGTCTTGATGATCACAGCTTTGTGGTACAACTGGAAATCTGGCATTTTGATGCCCCCAGCTCCGGTTATCTTTTTCAATATTCCCCTGGCTGTTCGGGGTCTTTTCTGATTCCACACAAATCTTAAGGTGATTTGTTCCAACTCTCTGAAGAAAGTCTATGGTATTTTGATATAGATTGCATTAAATGTGTAAATTGCCCTGGGTAGCATTGACATTTTCACAATATTAATTCTTCCAATCCATGAGCATGGAATATTTTTCCTTCTCTTTGTGTTTTCCTCAATTTCTTTCAGAAGTGTTCTGTAGTTTTTAGGGTATAGATCCTTTACCTCTTTGGTTAGATTTATTCCTAGGTATCTTAAACTTTTGGGGGCAATTATAAATGGGATTGACTCCTTAATTTCTCTTTCTTCAGTCTCATCGTTAGTGTATAGATATGCCACTGATTTCTGGGCATTGATTTTGTATCCTGCCAACTGCCGAATTGCTGTATGAGTTCTAGCTATCTTGGGGTGGAGTCTTTTGGGTTTTCTGTGTAGGGTATCATGTCATCGGCGAAGAGGGAGAGTTTGACTTCTTCTTTGCCAATTTGAATACCTTTTATTTCTTTTTGTTCCCTGATTGCTGAGGCTAGGACTTCTAGTACTATGTTGAATAGCAGTGGTGAGAGTGGACATCCCTGTCTTGTTCCTGATCTTAGGGGAAAGGCTCCCAGTGTTTCCCTATTGAGAATGATATTTGCTCTGAGCTTTTCGTAGATGGCTTTTAGGATGCTGAGGAATGTTCCCTTTATCCCTATACTCTGAAGAGTTTGGATCAGGAATGGATGCTGTATTTTGTCAAATACTTTATCTGCACCTATTGAGAGGATTATATGGTTCTTGTTTTTTCTCTTGTGGATAGAATCTATCACGTTGATTGCTTTACGAGTGTGAACCAGCCTTGAACCCTGGGGATAAATCCCACTTGGTCATGGTGAATAATATTAATGCATTGTTGGATCCTATTGGCTAGTATATTGTTGAGAATTTTTGCATCCATGTTCATCAGGTATATTGGTCTATAATTCTCCTTTTTTGGGGGTCTTTGTCTGGTTTTGGAATTAAGGTGATGCTGGCCTCATAGAATGAGTTTGGAAGTACTCCATCTCTTTCTATCTTTCTGAACAGCTTTAGTAGAATAGGTATGGTTTCTTCTTTAAACGTTTGATGGAATTCCACTGGGAAATCATCTGGCCCTGAACTTTTGTGTCTTGGGAGGTTTTTGATGACTGCTTCAATTTCCTCCCTGGTTATTGGCCTATTCAGGTTTTCTGTTCCTTCCTGTTCCAGTTTTGGTAATTTGTGGTTTTCAAGAAATGCATCCATTTCTTCTAGATTTCCTAATTTATTGGTGAATAGCTGCTCATAATAAGTATGAAGATATTTCCTTGGCATTGGTGGGGATCTCTCCTTTCTCATTCATGATTTTATAAATTTGAGTCTTTTCTCTCTTCTTTTTAATAAGGCTGGCTAATGGTTTATCTATCTTACTAATTCTTTCAAACAACCTACTCTTGGTTTTGTTAATCTGTTCCCCAGTTCTTCTGGTCTCTATTTCGTTGAGTTCTGCTCGAATCTTTATTAACTCTCTTCTTCTGCTGGGTGTAGGATATTTTTGCTGTTTTATCTCCAGCTCCTTTAGGTGCTAGATTAGCTTTTGTATTTGAGTTCTTTCCAGTTTTTCGATGGCTGCTTGTATTGTAATGCATTTCTCCCTCAGGACTGCTTTTGCTGTATCCCAAAGATTTTGAATGGTTGTATCTTCATTTACATTAGTTTCCATGAATCTTTTTCATTCTTCCCTAATTTCCTGGTTGACCTTTTCATCTTTTAGCAAGATTGTCCTTAACCTCCATGTGTTTGAAATCCTTCCAAACTTCTTGTGATTTAGTTCTAATTTCAAAGCCTTATGGTCTGAAAATATGCAGGGGATGATCCCAATCTTTTGGCATCGGTTAAGACCTGATTTGTGACCCAGTATGTGGTCTATTCTTGAGAAAGTTCCATGTGCACTTGAGAAGAATGTGTAGTCAGTTGCATTTGGATGTAAAGTTCTGTAAATATCTGTGAAATCCATCTGGTCCAGTGTATCATTTAAAGCTCTCGTTTCTTTGGAGTTGTTGTGCTTATAAGACCTGTCGATTGTAGAAAGCTTCCATTCAAGTCTCCCAGTATTAGTGTATTATTATCCAAGTATGTCTTAACTTTGGTTATTTGATTGATATACTTGGCAGCTCCCATATTCGGGGCATAAATATTCATGATTGTTAGGTCCTCTTGTTGGATAGATCCTTTAAGTATGATAATGTCCCTCTTCATCTCTTACTATAGTCTTTGGATAATCTTTCATTTATCTCATATAAGGATGGCTACCCCTGCTTTCTTTTGAGGACCATTTGAATGGTAAATGGTTCTCCAACCTTTTATTTTCAGGCTGTAGGTGTCCTTATGTCTAGAATGTAGATAGAATGTATGTCTCTTGTAGATAGCAAATAGATGGGTCTTGCTTTTTTATCCAGTCTGTAACCCTGCGCCTTTTGATGGGGTCTTTAAAGCCATTCACGTTCAGAGTTACTATTGAGAGATATGAATTTAGTGCCATCATGATACCTATTCAGTCCCTATTTTTTTGGATTGTTCCCTTGGACCTCCTCTTTATATTACAGATTCCTCCTTAGTATTTCTTGCAGAGCTGGCCTGGTGGTTGCATATTCTTTCAGTTTCTGCCTATCTTGGAAGCTCTTTATCTCTCCTTCTATTCTGAATGAGAGCTGGATAAAATATTCTTGGCTGCATATTCTTCTCATTTAGGACCCTGAATATATCTTGCCAGCCCTTCCTGACCTGCCAGGTCTCTGTGGAGAGGTCTGCTGTTAATCTAATATTTCTCCCTATAAAAGTCAGAGATTTCTTGTCTCTTGCTGCATTAAGGATCTTCTCTTTATCTTTGGAATTTGCAAGTTTCATTATTAAATGTCGAGGTGTTGAGCATTTTTTAAAAACTGATTTTAGGGGGGGAGTCTCTCTATTTCCTGGATCTGGTTGCCTGTTTCCCTTCCCAGGTTAGGAAAGTTCTCAGCTATGATTTGTTCAAATACATATTCTGGCCCTCTGTCCCTTTCAGCGCCCTTGGGAAACCCAATTAACCATAGATTTTTCCTTCTGAGGCTGTCATTTATTTCCCTTAACCTATCTTCATGATCTTTTAATTGTTTTTCTTTTTTCCACAGTTTCCCTCCTTGCCATCAACTTGTCTTCTATGTCACTCACTCATTCTTCTACCTCATTAACCCTTGTCGTTAGGACCTCTAGTTTGGGTTGCATCTTTATTTAATTGATTTTTAATTTCTGCTTGATTAGATCTAAATTCTGCAGTCATGAAGTCTCTTGAATCCTTTATGTTTTTTTCTAGAGCCACCTGTAGCTTTATAATTGTGCTTCTGAATTGGCTTTCTGAAATTGAATTGTAATCCAAATTTTGTAACTCTGTGGGAGAGAGGACTATTTCTGATTCTTTCTTTTGAGGTGAGTTTTTCCTTCTAGTCATTTTGCTCAGTGCAGACTGGCCAAAACCAAGTTGTACTTGATAGAAGCGCGAACTCTTCTCACTGTAACATTCCAGCTGTTCTCTCTTTAAATTTCAGGCCGAATTTGTAGGTATTCGGTATGATATGAAAGTTATCTAGGTAATTTGGTGGGGACAGGTGACTTGGGAACCCTCCCCCAATCTTTACATTTTTAAAAACACTGTCAGCTTTTGATAGAGAATACTCATTTTTCTGTTTTTGCCTACAAAGCCTAAAATATTTACTCTCTAGCTTTTATCAGAAAATGCCAACCAACCCCTGATCTAAACTATCTTACCAATCTGCAAAGTAGTACATGGATTAACTACATCAAAGATACGCTAATTGAGTCAGATGGATAAGATGTTATACTCTATACAAAAATAACATTAAAAAGTGTGCAAAAATTAACCATTATGAAAATCTATGGGGGGGGCAAAGTTAACTAGCCATAATATTTCATCTTGGTTTGAAAGTTTTATTTACTCAAGAGGTAGATACTAACTTTCTGACAATACTAGTTCTGGTTCAAAGAGACTGTAAAAACTTGTATGTTTGAAAGCCCAATATATAATATTGGGCAAAATAATTGAATAATAATATAAAATTGGGCAAAATAATTGAAAACAGCTTTACTGTGTTCTCTGGAAATGATCAATCAAACGAATTGAGTGGCATGCATTTATAGAAACTGTCAGCAGTTTTGGAAAAGCACTAAAGTCTGTGCTATTCTTTCCTGTTACTGCTGCAATCAACTCCACCCATCTGGGGCAATAATTATGTGAATAAGTCATGAAAATCAGCAATCATGTTGGTAAAGAGAGTATTCTATTTAGAACAATAAGTGGAACTTATATTGGTGACATTATCAGTAAAATTTACCAGCTTATGGGAAACAGAGTAGAAACATTATCTGTTAGCCATAGGTGCAATCACAGTTGGAGCAAGTGGCAGACCTCCCAGAAGTTTAATGGGAACATTGTCGAATTGCATGGTCCATACATAAGCCATCCAAACTTACCTGGGATAGAAAACTGGCTGACCACTAAAATATAAAATAGAATAATGTAAAATAAGTGGCCAATACTAAGAAAAAAGGCAATAGACAATTACCTCGAGTAAGCTGAATTTTGGATTAGGCAGACAATGATACCAAAGCAATTGTAAATATACTTAAAGTACTGAGTGACACTGTGTTTGAAAATGTAAAGAAAAAAATGTTTAGTGTGGCTTAGCAAGTAGGGAAGCTCAAGGGAGATTTAGAAATGAAAAATGGAAATCCCAGAGTTGAAAAGTACTGAATTGGAGTTGAAATGAGGGGCACCTGAGTGGCTCAGCAGTTGGGCATCTGCCTTTGGCTCAGGGCATGATCCTGGGGTTCCTGGGATGGAGTCCCACATCAGGTTCCCTGCAAGTAGCCTGCTTTAAGCCTGCTTCTCCCTCTGCTTATGTCTCTGCCTCTCTTTCTGTGTCTTTCATGAATGAATGAATGAATAAATAGATAAGTCATTAAGAAAAAGAAAAGAAATGAAAATCTGCTAAATGGATTCAGTGATAGACTTGAAATAACAGAAAAAATAATGAATGACCAAAAACATAGATTAGTAGAAATTCTTCAACATAAAGAAGAGTAAAACATTTGAAGAAAAATATGCAGAAATGGGTAGAAACACTAGCTATTTCACTTTTAGAACAAATCTGAGGGCCATTCTAGACATTCTCTGAGAGTTCCCAAGGATTGAGCTTCTTGATAATTATTTATTGCCTACCTTTTCTTCCCTAACTCAATTCCCCAATCACATACTGATGTTCCTGGGCTCATTCCCCAGATAAACTAACTGTCCTCACATACTTTTATTAATAAGTTTTTAAAGGATCCCGAGCCTATATAATAGTATATAAGGTGATCTATAATTATACTTAAATTATTTGCCTACATATTTATTGCCTTGTTTTTCCAGTAGAATATAAAGTAGATGAGAGAAGAGATCTGTTTCTCTAAGTTCTTTGCTTTCTTCCAAGCAATTAGAGAAATTCTTGCCATTATATAATAAATGCTTCACTAAATTCTTGTTGTATCAGTGAATGAACACACAGTGTTCTGTATTTTTATTGTGCTTTCTCTTATTTTTTACTTCCTCTAGTCCTTTTTCTTCTTTAAAATAAGGAAATTGTAGAATTCATAGTAAGCTCGTAAATGGCCTATAAGGCATGAACAGCTCACTGGCCTTTGTTTCCTTTAGGTTTTAATGGTTTCTTTCAGTAGCCCTCCACCCCCCACCAATCTTCTATTGCAGTTAGAGGATTCTTTTACCTTAAAGAATAATTAATACTTGATAAAGTTTTTTCAACTTTAACCTAAAAAAAATCACAGCTACAAAGGAAAGATTTTCCTCCAAAGGCAACTCAGCACTTGTGAAAAATATTATTTTATCTCATTAAATACTGGTCATCTCTATGTAATAAAAGCTGTGTAATTAAAATTCATCATGTCTTCTGTAAAAGGCAAAACTATAGGGATGACAAACAGAAGAATATTTTCTGGACTGAGAGTAAGGGGGCAGGTGTAGTACAAAGGAACGACATGAGGGAATTTTGTATCTTGATGGTAGCAGTAGAAAATATGACTGTGCACTTGTCAAAATTCATACAACTGTACATCAAAAAAAGTGAATTTTATTAAATTTACATAAAAAATCATGGCCTATATTATTTTTGTCTTCCTAACTGTTGAAGTCTCCTGACCAGTTTGAAAAAAACTGTGGAACTTATTAACTAAGGTTAGCTCAATGACATTTCTCAGATTCGGACAATAGCCAAAAGCCTTGTTACACAGTGAAAGGAATTTTGAATATCTTCAAAATGTATTTGTATCTTCTGTATTTAGTGCCATCATTTATAGGAATATTTTTAAGTTGACTAAATATATTCTCCCTTCACTTACTTTGGTGTTCTGTCCTTCACCATGGCTATCATGGAGAATCATAGAGTTGGGGCGGCAAAAAGGAATAGGAGGTACCTTCCCTCAGTTCTACAGCTGCATTCACTTTTATCTCAGCTTCATTCCTCTTTTAGAAATAACTGTTTTCCCCCAATTATATTCCAGGAAGATTTTGAAACCAGTCTTTAGTGATTTATGTCTGTCTCTGTCTCTATTGCATCTCTTTCAGTCTCTGTTTCTTTCTGTGTTTTCTTGGGTTTATAAAGACCAAACAATCACAAAATTCATAAATTATAACTTCAAGCAAAACTCAGAGGAAGTTACTTAAAAAAAAAAACATGCTGTTAAGCTAAGATCTGCTTATAAGCACCTTACAAGTTTTAAATGGAATTATAATAGATCCCAAAGGGACACATTGGTATTTAGCTGTCAAGGCCAATAAGGATTGCAATTTTGGTGACACTGTCACACATGCAATGACTTCTAATAAGAGGTATCATAAAGGCATAAATCTTTAGATATAAAGCTTTTTTTTTTAACTTTTTAGTCCTATGATAATCTTTTTTATTTCATAGTTACAAGATTTTCATAAGGTAGGGTTTTCTAACTATGGATATAAAATGCTTGGGCAACTACTGCTGAAAAATGATTCAGCCAAAGATGCTGCACATTCTGATTTACTTAGGTCCTCTCTTGAGAAAACATTCTCAATTTTATTTTTTAATTTATTATTTATTTTTTTAAAAGATTTTATTTATTAGAGAGAAAGAGTGCATGAGAGGAGGGAGGGATGGAGAGAGGGAGAAGCAGACTCCCCGCTGAGCAGGGAGCCCAATGCTGGTTCAGCCCCAGGCCCCTAGGATCATGATCTGAGTCCAAGGCAGACACTTACCCCACTGAGCCATCCAGGCATCCCTTAATTTTTTTAGATTAATCAATAGTGATTCGATTACTTAATAAAAACTTAATAAACTTGCTTAGTAAAATTGTCTCACATTTTAGTGGTTCACAATGTCTTTCAATGTATTCGATTTGATTATATCAACAGATGTGTTTTAGGCATTATTACTTTTAAATGTATTAAAATGTATTTCTAAATGCAGTTTCTCTGTGCTGAGATTGCTAATACTCTTTGCTAATCTAACTTAAATGCTATTTTGTGTCAGACACTAAGCATGGGAAACACACTAATGGCCCTGAGAGATAACACAATTACTCCTGTTTCACAGTTTAAGAAACTGAGGATTAGAGGTGTTAACATCTTCACATGGGCATAGAGGTCATTCTGTTTTTCAGGTCCATGCATTACAAAATAATACAATAATATACTGCCACTCCATTAATGAGAATATTGTTTTCACAAATTGATTTATCATCAGTCTCCAACTTCATAGTCAAGATCACTATTATTACAAACCTTATCTTAATGTTGAAACATCCCTTTATTATGCATGCTACATGTTACTACTCAAAATTAAGTACCCATTAAAATGAATGGTGGTATGGGAAAAGCTAATTCCATATGAACATGAATTTTTTCAATATGGTGGTTAAGAAGAGCACTTCTTGTGAAGGATCCTTGAAAACCAGACAAAGCATTAGCAGAGACAGAGTCAAAAGACTTCTCCAATTTAGAAGCCATGGAGAAGGTAGAAGAACATAGTTGAAAGGAAGAGAACCAAAAGGGAAGCCAACTCAAGCCAAAGACCTTGGAAGACTGGAACAAAGGGAAACATATTTTCTTTGAAGGAGAGCTAGGTATTAAGGTAGTTTGTGGAATTCCTAAAAAAAAAAAAAGGTATTTAAGACAGAGACTGAGTCTCAGCAAGGAAACAAGATGGGGGACGCCTGGTTGGCTCAGTGGTTGAGTGTCTGCCTTTGGCTCAGGGTGTGATCCTGGAGTTCCAGGATCTAGTCCCACCCACATCAGGTTCCCTGTGAAGAGCCTGCTTCTCCCTCTGCCTGTGTCTCTGCATCTCTCTGTGTGTCTCATGAATAAATAAATAAATAAAATCTTAAAAAAAAAAAAGGAAACAAGATGGGCTAGTGGCTTCTATAAAAGTTGAAGTCTCTTTGGGTATATAAGTACTCTTCTATATTACCATTCTTAAATAGGACACTCCCTTCTATACAAGAAGACAGAGACATTATTACAACTAAAAATTTAGTTGCATACTTTGTTTTATTTGTGTGTTTTGTGTGAAGAATCATGCATTGCTTCAAGAATAGGTACTGACAAAGAAAATTAAAGAATTCTAGAAGGACTCAACAATTGTATGGTTGACCCAGCTCAGAAAGGCTCTTAGGAGAAGCTTGGTTAATCTGAAGCCTTATGATACTTTTCAAGAAAGGACAGCATTGGTTGCTCATTGAGGGTCTTTTGAAGCTGATTTTGGCAGTAAATACTGTTTTTTATGGATCATGAATCTAACTCAGTAATGGTGTTCCTTTACCAAGTATAGGGTCTGCCGGCCAACTAGTTGATGAGCTCTTGATAGAAAATAAATGACCCAGAAAAGATATTCTTACCGCTGAAAATCAAATAAGAGACATATGTTGATAATGGGTGGCTACGTAGACTGGAAAATAAGTAATATGCTCAGTGGATATTGGTCACTATGATTTGGTCATAGAAATCTTATGCAGGTGGGCCAGGATGTGTGTCATACTTTCCTAACAAGGCAGGTAGAACTAATTTGAGACTTTACTTTCCTACATTTAATGTAGTGGGAAATGAAGGAAAGTGTATGACTTGGAGTTATTCATATTCCTTTTTTCAGACTGTAATGTTGTTTTATTTTCTTTAGATGGTATATTTGAGTTTTGTTAAACCATCCTTTAACATATATGTAAAAAATGTGTGAGAAAATTGGATTTTGTTATGTTTTAAGTTCCCACACTTGGCTGAGGGTGCACATATTTTGGTGTCTGCTTCTTTGGGAAGTGAAGGAAGTACAAGACCATTTTCTCATCTTTAGTCAGATGTTTGTGATTTCAGAAGCATAGTACTGAAGCATATGTAACCTGAGGTTGTGACATTCTCATATACTTGGCATATACTAATATATTACATGTATCATATATTGCATATATTGCATATGTCTATAATGGATCTATATAACTGTATGTCTCCTATGTTTATCAGCAATTGAAAGCAAAGCCCTCAACCTTTTTGAACTTGGCCACAGTAACTTCTTGCAAGATATATCTATGAAAGCAAGGGAAACAAAAGCAAAAATGAACTATTGGGACTTAAGATAAAAAGTTTCTGTACAGCAAAAGAAACAGTCAACAAAACTAAAAGACAACCCACAGAAAGGGAGAAGATATTTGCAAATGACATATCAGATAAAGGGCTAGTATCTAAGATCTATAAAAAACTTATCAAATTCAACACCCAAGAAACAAAAAATCCAATCATGAAATGGTCAGAAAATTTCTCCAAAGTAGATGTACACATAACCAACAAGCACATGAGAAAATGCTGTGCATCACTTGCCAGAAGGGAAATACAAATCAAAACCACAATGAGATACCACTTCACACGAGTGAGAATTGTGAACATTAACAAGACAGGCAAAAACAAATGTTGGAGAGGATGTGGAGAAAGGGAAACCCTCTTGCACTGTTGGTGGGAATGTGAGCTGGTACAGCCACTCTGGAAAACTGTGTGGAGGTTCCTCAAAGAGTTAAAAATAGAGCTACCCTATGACCCAGCAATTGCACTACGAGGGATTTACCCCAAAGATACTGATGTAATGAAACACCGGGACACCTGCACCCCAAAGTTCATAGCAGCAATGTCTACAATAGCCAAACTGTGGAAGGAGCCTCGATGTCCTTCAACAGATGCCTGGGTAAAGAAGATGTGGTCTATATATACAATGGAATATTATTCAGCCATCAGAAGAGACGAATACCCACCATTTATTTCAACATGGATGGAACTGGAGGATATTATGCTGAGTGAAGTAAATCAGAGAAGGACAATCATCATATGGTTCCATTCATATGGGGAATATAAGACATAGTGAAAGGGATTATAAGGCAAAGGAGGGGAACTTAGTGGGAAAATTAGAGAGGGAAACAAATCATGAGAGACTCCTAATTCTGGGAAACAAACAAAGGGTTGCGGAAGTGGAAATGGGTGCAGGGATGAGGTAACTGGGTGACAGGCAATGAGGAGGGCTCTTGATGGGATAAGCACTGGGTGTTATACTATATGTTGGCAAATTGAATTTAAATTTTAGAAAATGTAAAAAAATAAAATAAAAAAAAGAAACCAAAGCCCTAATGTGACTTCAGGAAAAAAAAAAATCATGAGGAGTGTGGGAAAACGAATTTCTGCTGGTTTTCTGATGATTGCATCCTCAGCAGTGCTTCCTTGGGATAGGAGATTGAAATCTAGGAAAGATCATTGGAAGCATCAATGGGTATCAATGCAACCTGAATCTCAGGAAAGCAGTCAGGGCTCCCACTTCACTAAGCAAAGGTTAACCCCTTTCAACTTGCTCTGGGTGGTTTCTGAATGAGACTTCAGGTCACAAGAATTCTGAGGTATTCTGAATTTACTTCCTATCACCTGGGCTAGTAATTCTTTCTCAGAAGACAGAGCCCCCTAGGCTAGCTAAGAACAAGCTGAGTTGTGTGTCAAAACAAAGTGACACTGTTCTTCACACAACCCTGCCCTCTTCTTCCTTCATCAAATCAGACCAGCACTTTTATGTTAGAGTAAAAATGTCTTTTTAACCCATGGGAGTATTTAAACACTAGGCAGGTGCATAAATTAATATATAAAACTGCTAGGTGTAAATTCTTAGGAGTGGTAACCAACTCCTGTTGCAAACTGAAGTATGTGTAACTCTTAAATCCTGTGGTGTCTTTTTTTAAGCTCATATGCAGGTTTTGTTATGTTCCTGTTTTGCTATTTATTAAGAAAGTAAAAAAAAAAATAACTTACAGCAGGCTGTTATTGCACGTGGGTCATTTAGAAACCCATCTCTAATTGATTGTAAAAGAGTGTCAAGAATAAAATTTATTCAAATAAGTGATTCATGGAAGTATCAACAAATGATATTCTGTGGGAGACTGTAATACCTATGATTCTAAACTAAATTTTAAGAATAAATCTTGAAACAATTCTTCATCCATAAATGTATTATTTCATCAGATATCTATGTTTCTCCATGAGAGAAGGCTGTAGGAAAATAATGATTCTTTGTGTTTATCTTCCACTGTGAAATAATCCTTTTATTTCCTATTTAGGTTTATTTTAGGGAGAATTTGTAAGCATTTCCCTTAAGTTCCCATTCTACTTTTTCATTTCTCTCATGGCTCCAGACCCTGTTCACACTGTTCATATATACAATGTTTTCAGCTTCCAGTCTTTTCAATGGAACAAGAGGGATCATTTTACTCTTTCATTTTAGAAGGCATTATACCTCTACTTTCTACTGTAGAAAGGAAATACTAATAGCATTTACCTTGCAAGATTAGGTTATATATTTAAAGAGAGCCTGCATAACATACTTAAAGTATCTGACGTATACATAGTTTGAGTTCAAAATTGTTGGTTATCATTGTTATCATCTCAGAATATATTCACATACAAAAAAACCATCTAGACAGTTTTAGAGGGATGTCGTTTCCTCACTTTGGAATACTGACTGCCTGGTTGTTAATTCTGTAAGAACTTTGCTTACTTTTGTCAGGCCTACTAGCTTACATTTATCAACCCTGAGACAGAAATTCTGAGAGAGGGCCATTAGTTATACTTCTGTCAATGGTGTGTGATGCCTTCCATTTCTCTAGTACCTCCAAGTGGATCTAAAAGGCAGTACCATCCCTAATGAAATCTAAACTGAGAAAATGTATCCATACAGTCAACCTTGCAAAGGATATAAAGAAACACAAGCGGTTCTATTTAAAGAAAACCCATAAAAGTGCCTGGTCCTTTTAGAATTAGGTAAATATCTTAAAAACCAAAGAGTCATCTAATATTAACCCCATGAAGGGAGTGTGTGTGTACATAAGAGTAAAGGTGGGGAAGGATGGAACTCAGAGGTAAGCCTAAGCACATGGGGCTTTTACTGATGAGTTCAGACCATCCTAGAAGAGACAGTCCATCTTGCCATGCCTCCTGCCATGCTTTCTTTTATGCTTAAAGCATAGCATAATGGGCAGCTAGTGATTTTCTTGCTACATTCTGTTCCCAGGAACCATTCAATCTCGGGGGATAAATTGACTCATATGCTTTCTATTTTTGTTAAATCTGTTAAGATTTTTTTTTCTTGAGAAAAAAATTGCCTGCAGCAGAGCTGTATTTCACAGCTGGCATATTGATTTTAGTGTGAAGTTCCTAAGGATACCTACTCTATAAACGGTTATTGTGTTCTATTATAAAATAGTGCCCCTGGCTACAGATACCTCTCTTCCAACCTCTCTCATTCTTCCTTGCTGAGTTCTCTCTGTCTTTTTTTCAACTCATGATCAATTCTGTTAGCCCAGTTAGATACTGTCATCTCCCAGACCCCAATGTCACATGTGCAAAGATACAATAGCATGGGTAGGACAGACCAGGCAAAAGTGCAGAACTCTGTGCTTCTAGGTGGGCAGGGAAGGGAAATAGAAACATGTTAGAGAAGATATCTTATCAGTACAGACATAAGAAGAATTTTTAATTTATGTTCATTAATTTTTCCTTTCATCATTTTTCTAGCTATAGCTTCAATATCATTCAACCTTAAGCAATGGAAACGAAAGCCAATTTATTTGCTCACCGTATCCCGGACTACAAATGGTCTTTAAAACCAACGTCATTGCAACACAATTAAGTAGCGTAATTCTTTTGTTGTGTATTATTTTTTCTGTTCTTCTCAGGTCATATATATTTCTTCAAGACAACAGTCTTCTGCTTAGTTTATTGTATGTCATGTTTTATATCTTGAGGGCTGGTCATAAAATTAATTGATTATATGGGTATTGTCAATCTGTTGTCAGAGCATAAGTAATTTTTTCTAACAAATGGATACTGCCTTCCTCTGAAGTGTGGGTCATATCAAACAGTGTTTGTAAAACATGGCTAAGCAATTGTGTTTATTTATCAATAGTAAGTGCAATGTATTAAATATATGTATATATATGTATACATATATATTTATGAATATATATAACCTTTTGATAGTTTAATAGTATTTCTTAAGAAAGTGAGACTATCGACCAGATAAATAGAAAAAGCTATTTTTTAAAGATTTTATTTATTTATGGAACTGGCAGAGAGAGAGAGGCAGAGACACAGGCAGAGGGAGAAGCAGGCTCCATGCAGGAAGCCCGACGTGGGACTTGATCCCAGGAGTCCAGGATCTTGCCCTGGGCTGAAGGTGGCCCTAAACTGCTGAGCCATCCGGACTGCCTGAAAAAGCTATTTTTAATGTGCCTAGACATTGTAGGAGATAGACAACCAGATAAAAAAGGAACATATCACCTAAGCATCTTTCATGTGATAGTCACCACGTTAGATATCTTACATTCAGTATTTACATTTCATTATTTATGATCTTGTCTTCAATATATCATTTCCTTGTATTATAGATAAATTAACTGTGACACAAAAAAATTAAATGCAGACCAGAAACTCCGGCGCTAATTAGATATGTAATACGATGGCATTGGTGGGCAAATAGAGCAAGGCTCTAGGCTCTAGGACTATCAAAGGCCACATGGTAACAAAGTAATGGATCTACAACCAGATCTCAGGCGTTTTGTCCCACAGTCCAATTATTTCTTTATGTTAACATACTTTATCTTAATTTGCACTATTTTTTAACATTTCTGCCAACAAGAGATTTATAATAAATTTGGTATTGAGATAGAGATGTATGAAATAAATGAGTAAAATTTACCGTATAATAAAATCTGTCAGTGTAATGTTAGACTGTTAAAAGTTTCAGTACTAGGTACAAAGGCATTTGGTTTAGTTTTATTAGTGGGAAGAATAGTTTAAGTAAATAAGAGCAGTTTATCTAATGGCTAGTCATAACTGGGCATTTGCTGTAACATATTTGTTGGATATTAAATGATTGAGTTCACATGCATAAATGATAGAGTGCATGGTCATGCCTTGATAAATGTGCAGTGATGTGTTATGTTCGTATTCTAATGAAGCACACTGAGGAAGTACATGAAGAGTGGTGTAATACAGCAGTGGCATAGAAACTGTAGAAAGGCCTCATGGGATTGTATAAAGGATTAAATAACATGATAACTGAGAATACATATGAAGACATTGTGTAAACTACGATATGTAACACAAACCACAGGTACTATTTCATTTCTTCTATAAACTTATACCTTAATTGAGTTTTTATATAATTTTATTTTGTTATATAAAGAGATAACATGTTAATACTTTTTATGGATGAGGAGACTGAGGCTCAAAGAGGTAAAATAAATTTTCAGAAATCAAATAATATAGAAGCCAGGACAGAGAGATGTAGATATATAGATCTCTGTCGGATTCCAAGCTGTACTCATTCTAATTGAAATAACCTATTTTAAAACCGTTGGGATAGGCTCCTCCTCTCAACCTTTCTAATGATCAGTAGATTCAGGGGTTTGGGGATAGGTACATGGACTAAGTAATGTCTAGACTAACTTTAAGCCCCAAAATTACATAATTCAGAGTTTACTTTTGGAGAAAATATAAGCCTGTGTTATTTGCCTTGCATGCTTTTTCTCTATTTTTTTATTGAGTTGTAATTGACAGATAACTTTATATTGTATGTTTTTAATAGAAATTAGACACTGAATATCCATAATTAATATTATAAACAAATAAAAAGAATGGATTCTATAAGCTAAAAATATTCATATTCAGTTTCCATGAACATTAAGTAAGTATTTACTGTGCACTTATCTATTCAATAAGGATTTTTTTCCTGTTAATTTGGGACTTTCCTATTGTCTTCACCTTGAATTCTATGGCTCAAAGCTAAGTATGAAGAAAACTGTTAACCAATATGTACAGACTCCTTATCTCAGAGATAAAAGAGATATATCTCAGAGATAGAAGAATTAGTGATAGCAAAATCTATAATTGTGCCTTCCAGTGTCCTCCCTGTCGGTGTAAGCAAATGACTGGTAGAGGAGTAGGAAGGGATTTATGGGTATCTTTAGCTATGGGAGGAGTTGCATTCTTGTGGTGAGAGATCACACCTGTTTTTCTTCCTTTATTAAAAAAAAAAAAAAAAAAAAGGAAAGGGGTTATTTCCATCCTTTTAACCCTTGATCTAGTGAACAGAGGAGTTACAAAGAATTTTAAAATTGTGAGTATCTTCACCAAAGGGAGTTTTTGAGATCCCAAGTGAGATTCCAGGTGAACCTGTTAAGTAAAAATTTGAGAGGAATAAACAAAGAAAGAAGTTTCATCATTGCTTAGTTTGCACTCCACTGTTTGCAGTGGCAAGGGGATGTTAATATCCCAGGGATCAAGTGGACAAAGCGAAAAATAAGTGAATTTGAATTCTTTTGCTGTTTTTCGCATTTTAGAGGACTGAGTGAGAAGACCTCAGTAGTCAAAGGTTGGAATGTGTACTTCAAGGGTAAGAAGCCAAGCAAGGTGTGCAAAAGGTAGAGTTAAAGCAGGTTTCCCAGATCAAGAAAGAAAATGTGAGGAAGTCCTACTGAGGCTTCACTGGTAGTTCATAGGACTTTGTAACTAGAGAAGGTACCCCTCTGAGTAGGTACAGCCCAAACACTTGTTGACCGGAACACAGACTGGATATCAATCTCCCTCTACTCCCATGAAATACTGAGTGTATTTTCTGCATATCATAGCTTACACAACTTTATGTAGCCTCCTGGTGGATGAACTCCTAAAAGTGTTGACATCAGTGACCTGAAATTTTTGGCTCTAACACAGACATCCAACAGAGAAAGGTCAACATTTATATCAGTCAACTTAACCCTCTTCTTCTCCCCTTACCCTGCACATCACATTGGAGAAGATATTCCTGAGGGGAGGGAATAGAGGATGTTTTAAGGGTAGTTCATTCTATGATATCCTAACTCTGTATTCTAAAGATTTGGGGGCCTAGGACACGTGAACTGAATAAGAGGAGAATGAAAAGCAAATAGAAGTCACAATATAAATGGAAGCTCATCAAAATTATGGAATCTACTTGAGATGTTAAGGTGAAAGGGACATATACCACACTATTTATACTTTCCTTTTGGGAATTTTCAATAAACTTCTTTTTATAGGGTGCCTGGGTGGCATAGTCAGTTAAGCATCTGACTCTTGTTTATGCTCAGGTCATGATCTCAGGGAGAATCAGACTAACCACTGAGCAGGGAGCCCAATGTGGGGCTCAATCCCAGGGTCCTGGGATCATGACCTGAACCAAAGGCAGATCCTTAACTGATTGAGCCACCCAGGCATCCTTTGAAGTCCATTTATAAAAACAATCCTTCAAGTAGTCCTCTCATTCTCTCCCAGAGTTTGACAATGAGCACCCAGCCTTGTCAGAAAGTCATGAAAAGTCCCATGTCTTTTTTACTGTTTTGAGATATTAACCTGAAGGTTTTATGGAAATATGTACTTGAAATTCCTGTCTAATTTTTGCCTTTGACTGATCATACTGAAGCTTTTACATTGTAATGAACATCCGTCTGCCACACTAGTAAGATTTAGACCCTCACAATTTTTAAGTAATGTAGTCCTAAATCATGAAGTGCTGACTCATAATTAAAGAGTGCCAAGTGGGTTATAACCCGTGAGCATTAATTAATGCCTATGTATTATACCAGAAACTCTTTGAACAAACAGAAGTAATTGTCAGTGCATAGAGAAAATATAGTCTTTGCTTATGGACTACTAATGTCTAGAGTCATTTTCTTTTTTTCAATTGGCACCTCAACATCTGAAATACTTTCCCATATTAGAGGAATCTTCCATCTTTTATTGCCAGTCTCCTTCCTCACTGTAGAAGCTGAAATATCTACATTCATTTTTTTCCCAGTTTCCCTAGAAGTTTTAGCCTGAGCATTACATATATGCTTCAGTGGTCAGACAGATCTGCTCTGGATGATGAATCTGGATCTAAAGACATAAGGAAAGCTGGATCACACAGCATTTGATTTTGCTATTGAGTCATAATAGCTCTACCAGTTTCTAGCACCATTGGCAGCATTTCTCATAGATGTAGAATTTAGTGCTCAGTGTAGGGTACAGGTGAAAGTATCTGATTTCTATGGCTCAAGGCTCTGGTATTTTCATTCGGTTAGATTTTTGTATGATATTGATAATATTGCCTCTGAAACTTGATTTTCTGGCTCTTGTGGATAGGCTGTGGGCCAATGATACCCCTTAAATAAATACTTAAATTACATAATCAAAAGCCTAGCTAATGAAAGTTTAATTATGGAATGGATAGGAAAATATAGGTTATTCAGCATCCATAATGCAAAATGGTATATATTTCATGCTTTGTATGTACCTCAGTTTCTTCATTGATACAGGATTGAGATGAAGAAAACATCTTTCTAAAATTGATTGCCAAAATGAATATTATATTCAGAAAGAATTTATTTTTTATATACAAATTTTATTTAGAGAGAAATGATGCATTTTCAAATGAAATACATAAAATATTCCAAACTAATTTTAAATGTTTTGATGTAGATACTTAAATTCTGGATATATTATTTTTTTAAAATATTTATTTATTTATTTATGATAGACATAGAGAGAGAGAGAGAGGCAGAGGAGGATGGAGAAGCAGGCTCCATGCCGGGAGCCCGACGCCGGACTCGATCCCGGGACTCCAGGATTGCGCCCTGGGCCAAAGGCAGGCGCCAAACCGCTGAGCCACCCAGGGATCCCCAAATTCTGGATATATTAAAGACTTAAACGTACCTATGGATTTGAAGTGTATTTGTACACTAAACTGTTTTAGGTATTTAGGTATCTCTATGGTTTGTGTCAAGTTTTTATTTAAATTCTAGTTAGTTAACATGTGGTGTAATATTGGTTTCAGGAATAGAATTTAGTATTCATTGCTTACATATAACATCCAGGGCTCATCAAACAAGCGCCCTCCTCAATACCCAACACCTATTTAGCCCAAATCCTGAACAACCCCCACTCCATCAACCCTCAATTTGTTTCATATGGTTTCCCCCATCCCTTTTTTCACCCCTTTCTCCTATGATGTCTGTTTTATTTCTTAAATTCTACATTTCAGGGAAATAATATGGTATTTGTCTTTCTCTAACTTGTTTCACTTAGCATAATACTTGCTAGCTCCATCCATGTTGTTGCAAATGACAAGATTGCATTCTTTTTGATGGCTAATATTTCATGATATATCTACACATGTATATGTATCATGGAATTATATATATGAATATATCATATATATATGTATATAAAACATCTTCCTTATCCAGTCATCAGCCAGTATACATTTGGGCTCTTTCCATAATTTGGCTATTGTTGATAATGCTACTATAGACATCAGAGTGCATGTACCCCTTTGAATCAGTAGTTTTGTATCCTTTGGGTAAATACCTAGTAGAGCAATTGCTGGGTTGTAGGTTAGTTTCATTTTTAACCTTTAGGAACCTCCATACTGTTTTCCAGAGAGGCTGCATCAGTTTATGTTCTTACCAAAGTATAAGAGTGTTCCCCTTTCTTTCCATCCTCACCAACATCTGTTGTTTCCTGTGTTGTTAATTTTATCCATTCTGACAGGTGTGAGGTGATATCTCATTGTAGTCTTGTTTTGTTTTCATTTCTCTGATGATGAGTGATGTTGACCATCTTTTCATGTGTCTGTTAGCCTCTGTATGTCTTCTTTGGAAAAATGTCTATTCATGTCTTCTGCCCACTTCTTAACTGGATTATTTGGTTTTTGAGTATTGAGTTTGATAAATTCTTTATGGATTTTGAATACTAACCCTTAATCAGATATGTCATTTGCAAATATTTTTCTATCTGTAGGTTACCTCTAGTTTTGCTGATTGTTTACTTGGTTGTTCAGAAGATTTTTTTTATCTTGATGAAGTTCCAATAGTTCATTTTTGCTTTTGTTTCCTTTGCCTTCAGAGACTTGTCTAGAAAGAAGCTACTGTGGCGGAGGCAAAGGGGTTGCTATATGTGTTCTCCTCTAGAAGTTTGATGATTTCAGTTTTAATATGTAGGTCTTTAATCCATTTTGAATTTATTTTTGTGTATAGTATAAGAAAGTTGCCAAGTTTCTTTCTTCTGCATGTTGCTATCCAGTTTTCCCAATACCATTTGTTGAAGAGACTGTCTTTTTTCCATTAGATGGTCTTTCCTGCTTTGTCAAATTAGTTGACCATCGAGTTGTGGGTCCATTTCAGGAGTTTTCTGTTATTTTCCACTGATCAGTGAGTCTGTTTTTGTGCCAGTACTATACTGTCTTGATGACTACAGCTTTGTAATTTAGCTGGAAATCCAGAATTGTGATGCCTCCAGCTTTGCTTTCCTTTTTTCAAGATTGCTTTGGTTATTAGGGGTCTTTGGCAATTCCATACACATTCTATGATTGTTTATTCTAGCTCTGTGAAAATTTTTGGTGGTATTTTAATAGAGATTGTGTTAAATGTGTAGATTGCTTTGGATAGTATAGACATTTTAACAGTGTTCTTCCAACTTGTGAGCATGACCTGTTTTTTCCATTTCTTTGTGTTGTCTTCAATTTCTTTCATAACTGTTCTGTGGTTTTCAGAGTTATAGACCTTTTATCTCTTTGGATAGGTTTATTTCTATGTTATCTTATGGGTTTGGTGCACTTGTAAATGGAATCAATTCTTGATTTCTCTTTTGGCTGCTTAATTATTAGTGTAAGGAAATGCAGCAGATTTCTGTACATTGATTTTGTAAGCTGCAACTTTACTGAATTTGGATATCAGTTTTAGAAATGTTTTGGTGGAGTCTTTTGGGTTTTCTACACAGAGCATCTTAGTGTCTGTGAATAGTGAAATTTTGACTTCTTCATTGCTGATTTGGATGCCTATTTCTTTTTGTTGTCTGATAGCAGAGACTAGGACTTCCAGTACTATGTTAACTAACAATGGTGAGAGTGTACATCAGTGTCATGTTCCTGACTATACAGGGAAAGCTTTCTGTTTTTTTGTTTTTGTTTTTGTTTTTGTTTTTTTTTTACATTGAGGACAATATTGACTGTGGGTCTTTCATATGTGGACTTTGTAATGTTGAAGTATGTTCCCTCTATCCCTACTTTATTCAGAGTTTTTATCATATGGTAAAAACTGTTTTATCAATATATATTGTATTTTGTCAAATGCTTTTTCTGCATCTATTGAGAGGATGATGTGGTTCTTATCCTTTCTTTAATTAATGTTGTGTATCATATTTATTGATTTGTGAATATTGAATCACCCCTACAGCCCTGGAATAAATCCCACTTGATCAGGGTGAATAATTCTTTTAATGTATTGTTGGATTCAATTTATTAGTATCTTGTTGAGAATTTTTGCAATCATGTTCATCAGGGATATTGGCCTGTAATTCTCCCTTGCAGTGGCATCTTTGTCTGGTTTTGGAATCAGGGTTATGTTGGCCTCATATAGTGAGTTTGGAAGTTTTCCTTCCATTTCTATTTTTTGGAACAGTTGGAGAAGAGTAAGTATTAAGTCTTCTTTAAATATTTGGTAGAATTCTTCTGAGAAGCCATCTGGCCCTGGACTTTTATTTGTTAGGAGATTTTTGATTACTGATTCAATTTCTCTGCTGGTTATGGGTCTGTTTAAATCTTTTATTTCTTCCTGTTTCACTTTTGGTAATTTATGTGTTTCTAGGAATGTATCCATTTCTTCCAGATTGCCCAATTTGTTGGCATATAATTTTTCATAACATTCTCTTATAAATGTTTGTATTTCTGTGGTATTGGTTGTGAATCTCCTCTCTCACTCATGATTTTATTTATTTGAGTTCTCTCTCTCTCTCTCTCTCTCTCTCGATAAGTTTAACTAGGAGTCTAACAATCTTATTAATTCTTTCAAAGAACCAGCTCCTAGTTTCATTGATCTGTTTGTTTGTTTCTATATCATTTATTTCTGCTCTAATCTTTATTGTTCTTCTTCTGGCTTTAGGCTTTATGTTCCTTTTCCACCTCGTTTTGGGGTAAGGTTAGGTTGAATATTTAAGACTTTTCTTGCTTCTTTAGGTAGACCTGTATTGCTATATACTTCCCCTTTAATGACAGATTTTTATATATCCCAAGTATTTTGGACTTTCATATTTTCTTTTTTTTTTTTGTTTCCATGTTTTTTTTTTCTTAATTTCTTCTTTAATTTCCTGGTTAAACGATTCATTCTTTTGTAGGATATTCTTTAACCTCCATGTATTTGTGCTCTTTCCAAATTTTTTTCTTGTGGTTCCCTTCATGTTTCATAGGATTGTGGTCTGAAAATATGTATGGTATGATCTCAATCTTTTTGTACTTGTTGAGGCCTGATTTGTGACCTAGTATGTGATCTATTCTGGAGAATGCTCCACGTGAACTCAAAACAAATGTGCATTCTGTTTAGGATGAAATGTTCTGAATATATGTGCTAAGTCCATCTGGTCCAATGTGTGATTCAAAAACCATTGCTTTCTTGTTGATTGCATGCTTAGATGATGTGTTTATTGATGTAAATGGAGTGTTAAAGTCCTGCCCTATTTTATTGTATTATCATCAATGAGTTTCTTTATGTTGTTATTAATTGATTTATATATTTGGGTGCTCCCATTTGGAACCATAAATATTTATAATTGTTAGATCTTCTTTTTGAATAGACCCCTTTATTATGATATAGTGCCCTTCTTCATCTTTTGTTATAATCTTTGGTTTAAAATCTACTTTGGCAGATATAAGTACGGCTGCTCCAGCTTTCTTCTGATGCCCATTAGCATGATAAATGGTTCTCCATCCTCTCATTTTCAATTCTCAGGTATCTTTAGGTAAAATGAGTCTCTTATAGGCAGTATATAGATGGGTCTTGTTTTTTTAAATCTATTCTGATACCTTGTGTCTTTTGATTGGATTAGGTGTTTGATTATAACTATCAGTTAAATTAAAATTTTCAAAGTACCTAAGGATATCTATGTAAAATTGTTGCTCTAATATTATTAAGGTTATTCTTCCTCTTAAGGTGATAACCCTAGCAAACACTTAGTTCGAGTTGTTTCATAACACGTGTTGTTAGATATGAGCTTACCTAATTCATAGTCAGACTGCTAATCGCCTTAGACTGTCTGTAAATTCCAACCAATACCAAGAATAGGAAAAAACTAAAACACATCCATGGCACATGGATGCAGTTGCCAAAGCACTAATTTCCCACTTCTAATTTTAAAGTAGTGGATTGTGACCGTTTCCATGTCCATCTTTAGTCATCAGTGTCAATATGGGTGACAGCTTCTGTGATGGAAACAAAACAAAGCAAAGCAAAAGAAAATGAAACAACAACAAAAGGCTCCAGAGCCCTAATGTTATCTAGCATCCAATTTTTATGTGCATTGCTTCCTATTATGGGGGATGTATTGAGACATGATGTCCTAAATCACTTCAGTCTTAGAAGAAGCACAGCTGTGCACAGTGACTGCCTCACTTCTTCATGTTGTGCACATGGTTCTTGTCAGTCAGAATAAGGCTAGAATTTCATTGGTTCCTCTCCACTTAAGTCTTTTCTAGCATAAGTGAGATTATTACTATTTACTGCATTAAATAAGAAAACTTGCCAATAAAATAAACTCAAATATTTTATCCTTGTTTGTCTAATATGATATTATATCTGATCAATGATATGTGTACCAAATACTTTTATACTGTAATCTTGGCATAGGCACTGTGCTTTTTTTTTCCTCTTGGTATATGTATGAGGATGGTGGTGTGACAGTGTGCTTTGTCCATGTCCTAATGTATAAACCGACATTTGTAACTTCTCATGGCAAATACAAATACACATACAATGCAATGACAAATGTTTAAAGTACCCTTAACAGTCTTTTCCCTTACAGTTAATATACCATTTTAACTTTTTAAAAAATAGTTTTCAAGTTAGAAAATAGCCTAGTTACTGCAAATTATATTTGATAGGACAAAATACTGAGTATAATAATGATACTTAACTGTGCTTTGGAGCCTAAAATTTTAACATATATGATTGCATTCATGTAATCACAAGTTAAATGTTTGTTTCTTTGAAATAGGTTTTTATAGTCATCACAACAAAAGGTGCTTATTTGGGAATTGACTAAGGATGAAGAGGTAAATCTTTGAATTAGGTCAATTGTCGTAAATTTTAGAAAAGTTACTAATTTTGTTTCTTTAGTCGATTACTTCAGTCATTACAGATAGTCACTCTGATTTAACTTTTAGCACATTTTTTTAAGATTTTATTTATTTATTCATGAGACACAGAGAGAGAGAGAGAGAGAGAGAGATTGAGGCAGAGACACAGGCAGAGGGAGAAGCAGGATCCCTGCAGGGAGCCCGATGTGGGACTACATCTTGCCACTCTGGGATCACACCCTGAGCCGAAAGCAGGCGCTCAACAGCTAAGCCACCCAGGCATCCCTAGTACAATCTTTCAATTCAGATTAAAACTACCTCCATAGTGTTTAACTGAAAGATTTTTCAGTTTCCATTATAACTTGCATATCTATAGCATTTGATTTTCTTGACTCACAACTTCCTTGGTTGTCTAATGGTATCAAGGTGTAGCTTACCTAATATAAATTCACCACGTAATCTCCAGTGTAATCAAGATATGGAATATTTCCATAATTCTAAAAAGATTCTTTCTGACCCTTTGCAGTCAGTTTTCCTTTTTTTTCTCCTCCTGCTTAGAGCTCCAGAGAAGCATTAATATTCTTTATTTCATTATCATTTTCTCTTTTTCTGGTTTATTATTTTGTCACTGCCTTCTTTTACTTAGCAACCATACTTTTCATTTTTATCCATATTATTGCATACATATATCATTAGTTTCTTACTCTTTATTGCTAAGTGGTATTCCATGATGTGTTTAACCTTTCACTAATTGATGGTCATTAGGGTGGGTTCTAGTTTTTGACTATGATGTTGCCATGAACATTTGTATACTAGTTTTTATTCATGAGGGGCACAGAGAGAGGCGGAGACATGTGCAGAGGAGAAGCAGGCTTTCTGTGGGGAGCCTGACGTGGGACTTGATCCCATAATTCCAGGATTATGACCTGAGTCAAAGGCAGATGCACAACTACTGAGCCACCCAAGTGTCCCTAGTTTTTGTTTAGATACATGCTTTCGTTTCTCTCGGTCAGCTTGTCTCTTTTGAAATACTCTTTCTTTTGTCTATTATGATATGATTCTCTGATTTTGTTTCTATTTATTTCTGGCTTTGTTTTCTTTCTTTTTTTAAGATTTTATTCTAGAGAGAGAGAGAGAGAGAGGAGAGAAAGTCCGAGACACAGGCAGAAGGAGAAGCAGGCTCCATGCTGGGAGCTCGATGTGAGACTCGATCCCGGGTCTCTAGGATCACACCCTGGGCTGAAGGTGGTGCTAAACTGTTGAGCCACCCAGGATGCCCAGTTTTGTTTTCTAATTTCATTGTTCTCTTCCCAGACATTGTGTGCTAAAGGTTATCGCATCCCAAAATTAGGTCTTCTCTCATACTTGAGCAAATTAATCTGCATCTTGGTTTTAATTATCTCTTGCTTGCAGTTAACGCATATTTATATTTCCAGCCCAGAATTTTTAAGCACAGAACTATATATATCACTATTTGACATCAGCTGTTGGCCTTCTCTGAGGCCTCTTAAAATCAACATGTCTAGAAGTTTTATGACTGCTCACCCTATTAAACCTTGTCCTTTCCCATTTTTCCCCAAGCTATACAATTAGATCTTTATTTATATTTAACACTATTTTTGTGTGTTTGTGTCAGAGAGATCATCTCTTCTCAGTAACATCTGAAAGGGCTACTCCTTTCTAGTCTTTACACAGCTAAGTGATTACCTTTCAGGTCACAAACCTGACCGTATTAGTTCCTTATTTTCCATTTTCTGCTTAAAGCAAATTATCGGTTTTAAATATCTTATGCTAAAATCGGATTTCTTAATATGTCTTACAAAGTTTGACATAGAAAAGTCCCTACTAAACTTTTTAAGATTCATTTTGAAAGTTTCTGATCTTAAGGCGCCTGGATGGCTGAGTTGGTTGAACTTGTGTCTTCGACTCAGGTCGTGATCCCAGGATCCTGGGTTGAGCCCCAGCCCTGCATCAGGCTGCCTGCTCAGTGAGGAGTCTACTTCCCTTCCCTCTCCTTCTGTCCCTCCCTCTGCTTGTGTTCTACCTCCCTCTCATTCATTCTCTCTCTCTCAAATAAGCAAATAAAATATTTTTTTTAAAGTTTGCAATCTCAGTTTTCATACCAGTTTGCCAGCCAAAACTCTGCCTTCTCTTACTATCTCAAACCTAAAGCACCCCTTTGACCACTAAACCTTTTGCATATGTTCTTCCCTCTCCTGATATACTCCAAACCTTCTTCATCTGCTCATGCACTATTATCCCTTAAGTTTGGGGAACAATGAAACACTTCCTAAGTGGAGTTTTATTAAGTGCACTTAGAACATTAAGGACCTCTCCTTCATATACTTGTCATATAACTTCAATTATTTTTTGAGATTACTTTTTTTAAAAGATTTGTTTATTTATTCATTCAGAGAGAGAGAGAGAGAGAGAGAGAGAGAGAGGCAGAGGGAGAAGCGGGCTCCATGCAGGAAGCCCCACACAGGACTCGATCCCGGTCGCCAGGATCACGCCCTGGGCTGTAGGCGGCGCTAAACCGCTCAGCCACAGGGGCTGCCCGAGATTACTTGATTAATGTCTGTCTGTCTCTCAAACTAGACCATATGATCCAGATGTCAAGGATTATGCATATTTATCTTATTCTTCCACCTCATCATATATCAAAGTCTAGTATGTGTCAGGTACTTAAAAATTGTCCAAATGAGTAAATACAATAGATTTAATAGGTTAGATGAATGTGTGAACTTGAGAAGGTGATCTTGAGGACCATGTCAAGTTATTCTTGTTTAGGATAGGAGGAATAAGGAATAGCCAATGGAGACAAGTAATAGAGGAGAAATAATAGGTTTAGACAAATAGAAAATGAGTTACTATTACCTTGTCTCACATCTTAAATGGGACAATATTCTTTGGAATATATTTCCCATAAAATAATGAAATGCATACAGTATATGAAGAAACTATATTATATGGCAAAAGTTTGGAGTATGCTTCCCAGAAATACTTTAAACTGTTTTCATATATTTTTTTCATCACTCTCTTCTACCTCTACTATTCATTTTTTTCGTACATCAAAAAAACTGTACATCAAGCACATGAAACCTCTCAGAAGCAGGTCACCATTACATAAAGAAATAATTAATACATATTACAAATAACTGACAAGTAAGGCATTAAAGCTAAGTGAAACGTCAATGATACGACAGAATTTAGAGGCCTTTGAGAAGTCAGTAAACATTATCAATCATATTACTGTCACCATAGGTGAAAAATAAGAAGGGGGTGTTCAACAGAGAACAATTTTGCAGGAATACAAAGACCTGATGTTGAAAAGTGTTAGTGTCCTATGTATGCTTTGAAACATTTAAGGCAGTAGTTCCCAGTGGAGATTTCCTTGCTCAGGTGCAATATAGTTTGAAGAGACTGTGCTGCTTGTTGAAGCATCACAAATGGCATGCTTTGACAGCTGGGGTACCTGTTGAATAATTTCTCTGTCAAACATTCAAAACAAAATGGCACAGATGTTAAGGTGCATGCATATGAAGTGAAAATATCCTACTGAAAGGCAACAAAAATCTCTTAATGTTCAAAAGTTTGAACAATTTGAATGCTTTGTTCTGAAATATAACAGTTGTTCTACTTAAAAATCTTGCTTATCTGCAGTTCTGTTAACTCTCTTATAGCAAATATCTTGTAAACTTGAAAGGCCTGATGACATTAAATAAATAATGAAATGAAACTAGAAGCTTTGCTACATCTCTATTTTTAACTAAAATTTAACAAAAAATTGACTTATTTATTTATTAATTAAAAATTAATACAAAATGTATTAAGTATATTAAATGTTCTGTCTTAAAAATGGGGAGGATGGTGAATCAGACATAACACCTTCTTTAAGCATCTTTTAAAGTGTTTTCTATCAGAAAGAGAAAGAGAAGAACAGGAAATTTTAATTCAGGTTCATAATAACTCTGGTAGGGATAAACACTCACTTGATGGTACACAGGAGGAACACTCAGCACAACTTTGATGGATCAAGAAAGGATTGATTCTTAAATGAAATAATGTTTAAACTATACCCTAAGGGGGAATTAGGAGTTAAAAAATCTTGGATAAAGAAGAAAGGCTGAGAGAATATCATTTAAAGACCCAAATGTTAAAAAACACAAAACACTAGAAGGCTTTAAGTAATGAAATATTGTTGTATTTAAAAATAAAGGGAGGATTGCCTCCAAAAATGGTTCCAGATGACAGATCAGTTTCCAGATTAAAAAATGTTCTCTATATCATTAGATGTTTGGTTTCTAATCTAATGGTAACTAGAAGCCTTTTAGAGATTCTAATAGGAAGAGTGGCATGGTGAGATTATTCTAGTCTATCATATGGCATATAGAATTTAATGGATATAGTGATTAATATTTAGTACAGCATATGTAACGGGGACCAGACCACAGTGGCCTATATCACATGTATTGTTTTATTTATTGTATTTAATTTTTTTAATTATTTATTTGAGAGAGAGCGCACAAGCAGTGTGAAAGGCAGAGGGAGAAGCAGACTTCCTGCTGATCATGGAGCCCAACGCGGGGCCCTATCACAGGACTTCAGAATCATGACCTGAGTCAACGGTAGACGGACACTTAACTGACTGAGCCAGCCAGGCAACCCTGAAGATTGTTTTATTTTAAAACATTTTATAACAGAGGTTTTATGGGAATTTTATTAAAACAGCAGAGACCTAGTCTACAACTTCCTGGTCTGGCATGCTGCAGTATGGTTCTTTTTTTTTTTTTTTAATAATGAAGACTTTTTAAAAAGATATATTTATTTATTTGAGAGAGAGAGAGGAGTGGTGGAGGGACAGAGGGAAATGGAGAGAGAGAATTTCAAGCAGACTTCCTGCTGAGCATAGAGCCGAGAAGGGACCCTGAGATCACAACCTGAGCTGAAATTGAGAGTTAGATGCTTAACTGACTGAGCCACCCAGGTTCTTGATGTCCTAATCCAAGATGGCTATTGAAATTCTTGCCATTATAACCTCCTTTGAAGCATCATGGAAGAAGAGTGAACTCATCAGCAAGACTTCCTAGAAGCTTTCCTACAACTTTTTCTTACCTCACTTTGGCCAGAAATTTGTCACGTGACATCTCAAGCTGAATGGAAGAGCAGACAAATTGCCAAACTGAGATAAAGTGAGGATATGTCATAAAATAGGAAGTGGGGAATATATTTTTGGGTAAGCACCTAGACTCTTTTTTCAGAGATAATCCTGGAAGAAAGAAGACTAGTTAAGTTAATTTTTAAAAAATGTAGTATGAACTAGAGAACATAGTATAAAGTAAAATAATTATAAGGAAATTGGAAGATATTTCTGAGGTATGATTATGATGCTTAACTGATTTTTTTTTTAACATGGGGAAGGAGTGATTAGGAAAAGAGATGCTAGGATAATTTGGGTTTCAATTTTGAATACTTGAGCTAGGGTGTGGCTGCGGGAACTAGTTTGGATAAAAATGATTAATTCAATTTAAACAAGATTATGGCTGAAGTACCTTGGAACTAATTGTATGTTTAGTAAATAATTACAAATACAGGTCAGGAGGAGTAAGCAGAGGTAAGAGAGTAATATTGATGTCATTTTGAAAAAATCTGAATGCTATTGGCAAGAAAATACAGAAAATATCTGAAGGGAAACAAATTGAAATAGTTTCCTTATCTTGTTTATGAAATATTGAGGAAGAGATAATTGAAGATTTTTAGATGTTAAAAGATCACCAGAAAGCAGAAGAAAGAAAAACATTGAAGTAGAATGAATAACCAAAAGAGTCAGTCTTGAGAAAAGGAAGGGTATGAGAATTTGGACTGTATAAGGGAAACTCCTCATTGTAGTGGAAAGTAGGAGTAAAGGCAGTAAAAAACAAAACAAAACATGTATTTGTAGTCATGGAGAATAGAGTACACTAATTCATTGTTCTTGGCTTCTATTTTCTCAGTGAAGTAGAATATGTGAGTACTTGATGATAGAGATATATGGATCAGAAAGAATTTTAGAATAATAGATAAAGAGTTGGTCATTCTAAATGGTATGAAATTGAATGCTCTACTCTTGATATCAGCAACAAGGCAAAGATAGTTATCTTATCACCTCTATTCTATATTGTATTGGGGGTTCTAGCCATTGCAATAGGCAAGAAAAATAAAGGTCATAAAGATTAGAAAGAAAGATCTAAAGCATTTCTAATTAAAGCATAATTGTTGGGATGCCTGGGTGGCTCAGCAGTTGAGCACCTGCCTTGAACCCAGGGCGTGATCCTGGAGTCCCAGGATCGAATCCCACATTAGGCTCCCTAAATGGACCGACCCTGTTTCTCTGCCTTTCTGTGTCTCTCATGAATAAATAAATAAGATCTTTAAAAAAATAGATAAAGCATAATTTTCTAATAAAAAATTCTAAGTGCTATGGATTAAATTATATATATATCCTAAAATTTATGCATTGAAGCATTAATCCTCAACGTGATGGTATTTGATGATGGGACCTTTGGGAAGTAATAGGTTTAGATGAAGTTATGAGGGTGGGATTAGTGTTCTTGTAAGAGATATCAGAGAATTTGCTTTCTTTGTCTCTTTTACTAAGTGAGGGCACTGTAAACCGGTGGCTGCAAGCCAGGAAGGGGGCCCTCATCCTTGGGGAACCAAATTGACCAACAACTTGATCTTGACTTTACAGCCTCAAAACCCATGAGAAATAAATTCCTGTTTTTTAAGCCACAGGAATTTTGTTTATTTGGTGTGGCATCCCATGCAAACTAACACACTAAGCTACTTGAAAATAAATATCCAGGACTAATCAGGTAAAAAATATTTTATTTTTACATTTTAGCAGCAAATATAAAAACAAAATTTAAATAAATATAAATGAAATTTAATAAAGTAGTGTAGTATCAAAAAAGCCCACTTAGCAATAAATCTTATAGAATGCAAGAACTCTACACGGAAATTATAACACCTTGCTCAGAGAACTTATAAATCTCTAATGCAGAGCTTTATAATTTTTATGAATTGGGAGATTTGATATTTCTAGGGTATCAGTTGCCCCCACATTTTCCTATGGATTCGACATAATGCAAATTATGATCACATAAAGCTTCTTTTTTGTAAGAAATTGACAAAATAATTCTGAATTTATATGGATGTGCAGAGGACTAAGAAGTATCTAAATAATTTTGGAAAAGAAGACCAAAAGTTGGAGGACTTATGTTACTTGATTTCAAGAACTACTACAAATAAACAAAAATAAAGCCATTCCCATTCTAACTTTGAGGTTCCCATTCTTTCCCAGTTAACACCCTGTGAGTCTGGGAATTCAGTTTTTATTGTAGTTCAGACACTCACAGGATGATATTCTGAGTTTGAATTTCATCCATCTCAGCTCTTGGCCATAGGAGATAAATATCTCTTTGAAGGCAGATATAGACACTGTAAGGTCATTTGTGTAGTGCTTGTGCTGGGAGTTTGGAGTGTTATTGTTCCCCACTTTGTCCAGTGACATTAGGGAAAACTAGCCAACCTTATGCTATTCATTGGTTTGCCAAAAAATACTCCTGACGTATCACATGGATGATCACTCAGATCCTTGCCTCTTTTAAGTGTTTGATTAGGAATATACAGTGGATATATTTTGTATATTTTTATTGCCAGATCATGCCACAGACTCTCATTGTTCTGTTAGAAATAGAGTCAGTTGTTGTCTTTACGTGTAGTCAGATTAGAAAGCCAGTTAAACATATGCTTATTTTTTTGACCAAGCCATTGCACTTGTGCATATTTACCCACCTGCTGAAAATGAATGCACATGTCCAAAAGATTTGTACAAGAATGCTCATAGCAGCTTTATTTATAATAGCTGTGCATTGGAAACAACTTAAATGCCATCAACTGAGGAATTTATATACAAATTCTAGTATATTTATTAAATGAAACATATATAATAAGAGGGAATGTACATAAAGACAATAATATGGATGACTCTAACAGTTATAATGCTAATTGAAAGATACTAGTCTTTCATTAGAAAACTAGTGCTGATCTGATCTAATCTATGTAAAACTAATCTATGGTGGGAGAAAAAAATTCAGAATAGTTACCTCTGTAGAGAGGGGATTGAGTAGGAAGGGACATGAAAGAACATTCTGTTTTGAAAGAAATATTTTATATCTTGATAGGGGTGTGGATTACAGGGGTATCCATTTATCAAAATTGAATTGTTAAGATTTGTGTTTTTTAATATATGGAAATTTCATTTAAAGAACTGAGAAGGGCAGCCTGGGTGGCTCAGCGGTTTAGTGCAGCCTTCGGCCCAGGGCATGACCCTGGAGACCCGGGATCGAATCCCATGTCGGGCTCCCTGTATGGAGTCTGCTTCTCCCTCTACCTGTGTCTCTGCCTCTCTCTCTCTTTCTCTCTCTCTCTCTCTCTCTCTCTCTGTGTGTGTGTTTGTGTGTCTCTCATGAATAAATAAAATCTTAAAAAAAAAAAAGAACTGAGAAATGGGGCCTGCTGAGTGCAAAGTTTAGAAGAAACAAGCGTGGCAGATCATTGATGTTTGTTAATGGGGATAATAGGTGTATTGGGGTTCATCATGATATTTGGTTTACTTTGAATATATTTGGAATTTTCCATGATATGAATTTAAAACAATTCTTAGAGCACTGTGAGAGTGAAATGCCAATGGGGCCTTGAAAGTGCCATTGGGGTTCAAAGGAGTTGGTTCCAGGGTTGCAGAATATCTCTGATCTGCTTAAATGGAGGTTTGGTGGAAAGTAACAGTGGAATTCAACCAAGGCTCAAGTTTTTGCCTGGTGATTGACTAAAGAATAATAGATCATGGAATACAGACTGGGGAGGAAGAAAATTAGCTTCCATGGGGCTGATAGGTGGAGAAAAAATATTAAGGTGTTTGTGAGACTAAAAAACTCATTTATGGGGAGAAGCTGAGTGAGAGGGATGGAATTAAATGATACTGTAGTTAGAAAGTGAGATAACTGATTTTATTATTTCAGGTAAATGAGGTGTGATAAATTAAGGTATATATTTGACTATAAATACAAAATTGCATTCCGAATTTAGATATGGAATTTTTTTTTAAAAAATACCCTGTTTCAACCACTCCCTCCTTAAATATAAAAAGGGAATCACTAAATAGGTTTATGAAGAAAATCTAAGAGGAAGTTCTTGTCTGACAACTACTATTAGGAATTCTTAGAATATAGTTGTAAAGAAACAGTTTTATGGAAGATGGAGTATTGGCAGATCATGAATCATGTAAAAATGCTGCTGTCAGTTTGTGGAAAGTTTAACTTATTCTGCTTTTCAGAGCTAAGCTTCAGTGCATATCAGATGGCAGAATTTGGCCCCTAGTACTATTCAGTCTTTTTCTGTGTGGTCAGTAATTCAGATTGTCACACAGAAAGTGCCCTTGGCAGAGATGGTAAATCACATGGGTATGGAAAAAAGAAATGAGGCACAGGAGTTTTATTTGACTTTCATTTTTTAGGTACCATATGAGATGAGATGGCAACAGTTAAACCAGCCCTAATTAATTCCAACTTGCAGAAGAAAAACTACCAATCCTTGTGAAATGGCTATATACAGAAATCCCAAGTATATTACCTCATTTAACCCTTAAAATGACTTTGTGAGATTCTCTTTATCATTCTTATTCTAAGATGAGTATTTAATAATTCAGAAACGTTAAGTGATTTTATAAAGGTCAAACTATTAGTAAGAGGGCTGGGATATAAATCTAAGTTTTTCATATTCCAAAATCCTTATATATTCCTTTATGGGAGGATTAAAATGGATGTCCTAAATATTATTGATAAAAGCAAATCTGAGTAATTTTCATCTGGAAAATGTCAAAAGTTCTTTTGACTTAGAATGATTTTTACAGGTCTTTTTTGGTGTGAGGCTAATAATTAGGAATTTAAAACTGGGAAGATTTACCTTTACCCAGTTTGTTTCACAGGATGCCAAGCAAATGGCAGGCCATGATTTGGGGATATATATATATTTTTTACAAGTGCTTTAGCAAATAACATGCAAAAATTAGAGAGCATAGGCTAGAACTGTGAAAGCAGAAGTTCTGCAGCAGCTGGAAGCATGTATTCACTAGCTGTTTCAGCATCTTCTAGTAACATGTACTTGGCTTGGAGTGAGGCTAAGACTTCATGGTTTGAGATCTCACTCTCTGCCATTCTTCACATATATGGATTTTCCATAAAAGTAGTCTTCAAAGTAGAGGAGAAGTCTGAGTAAGAATGTTGCTTAGGAAAGTTGAGAAGTATTTGGTTCTGACATGTTCATTGGCAATCGACCAGAGAGCTCCTGGAGTAATTCAGTGGACAATTCTATTTGTCTTTCCAAAAATGCATTTATGTAATTTTGGCACCTGACTTATGTATGAGGCTTGGATACTGGGTGTTGGGAAGAATACCTATTAATATAAGCAATATATCATTGGTGTCAAAAATTGGAGAGCTAATTTTCACAATGTGTGAATGGCAGTGGTCTACCAGAAGAATAAAAAGGCAATAGGTGATATAAAGAGAAACATCAAAATATTCCTTTTTAAAATCATCTCATTATAAAGAAATATATTGCTTTTAACAGGATGTAATTGAAAAGTGGATAATCTACAATTTGATAGGGAAATATGTTTCTATGTAGAGAGTGGTTTTGCTTAGCTTAACATTTTATAAATGATTACTTCTTTAAATGATTTGTTTTGTTATGATATTATGGTACATTTATTATGATACTGGCTGAAATGTATCATGAGGTTAATTAAGTTTCTTATTTTAGTTACCAGCAAGTATGGCAATAATTTTGTTTGGGAGACAAGATGAAATATCCATGTAGTCCCGCTGTAGGTAAGGATGGTTCTAATCAAGCAGACTCTGACTTTATTTTGCTAATTGATCTTGCAATTGATGTGTAATTTATGTGTACAGTGTGAAATCTGAGTGCTAGTCAGGTATTTGACTATAGAGGTCAAAATTACATGACATATATGAAAGAATACTAGTGCTAGTGATGATCATTTGGGACACTTTGAAATAGATGAGGTTCAGATAGGAACATTACACTAAAAGGAAATGAATCAGAGAATGAGAAGGAGAGATACATGGAGTTTATTTATGATATACTTACTTTAAATTAATGACTTAGATTTCATTACTTATGTTACTTTAGTCCTAGCTTACAAATCATTTTGTAAGGCAAATAAAAAGGTACAGAAAAAAAAGCCAGAGTTCTATTAGTCACTTGCTCTTTCTCCATTGAAATTTGATCAATAGCACTGAAATCTGTTTGATCAGTAGACTGTTGATGTTCTCTTTTTGGGCTAATTTGACACTACTGTGGTTGTGAATGACTCTCTGTTCATTTTCTATACCAGTGGAATTAGAATAAGAAACCATTGTCTCTTTATAGTTAATCTGTCTGAAACAATAGTAAATTAAGAACATGCAAACTGTAGTTTTAATTGTATTACTGATTTACAAAGGATAGGTTTTGATTGCTTCACTGAAAAATAAGGAAAATTTTATTGTCCTAAAAAATGCAAAGATCGCGGAGGCCCAGGTGGCTCAGTGGTTTAGTGCCGCCTTCGGCCCTGGGTGTGATCCTGGAGACCAGGGATCGAGTCCCACATTGGGCTCCCTGCCTGGATCCTGCTTCTCCCTCTGCCTCTATCTCTGCTTCTCTCTTTTCCTGCGTCTCTCATGAATAAATAAATAAAATCTTTTAAAAATGCAAATATAGGTTTTATATTTATTATATTTTCCATCTCTAATACTGGTTAATAGGACTAATCAAAGATGGATAATGGCTCCAAAAATAGTGATGGGTGAAGATAGTTACTTCCAATACATACATCTAAAACACATACACACACAAACACACACACACTCAAATCGTATCTCAAAATATACAGTTTAGTGTATTGTATTTGACATGACAAAGATTATACCTTCTATCTCTGCTTCTCTCTTTTCCTGCGTCTCTCATGAATAAATAAATAAAATCTTTTAAAAATGCAAATATAGGTTTTATATTTATTATATTTTCCATCTCTAATACTGGTTAATAGGACTAATCAAAGATGGATAATGGCTCCAAAAATAGTGATGGGTGAAGATAGTTACTTCCAATACATACATCTAAAACACATACACACACAAACACACACACACTCAAATCGTATCTCAAAATATACAGTTTAGTGTATTGTATTTGACATGACAAAGATTATACCTTTTCAATAAAAGAGGATAGATAAAATAAAATGATTTTAAAATCATTGAATATTAACCTTACTTGTTACTTATAGAGTCTTAGATCTTTATTCTTAAAATATAAAATTCTTGTACTGAAGAATAATTTATTGCATCTATATTGTGATATGGTGGTAAGAATATAACGTGATTGATAAGCATATTAACATTTGGAATTTTATACTTAAAAAATAATTTAAAATGTCTCCTAATCCAGTTAGCCAGAATAAATATAGTCAAAGATACTTTTGACCAACACAGGAGAAACTGTCATAAATATATTGTATACCTTTACAATACGATACAATACAATACAATACATTGTATACCTTTATACTTTTACCTATATTCACATAAATGGATTCTTGAGCATAATAAACATTATTTCTGTTTTAAAATTTCATAATTAGTTTAATTTTTCATATATTTTGGCAAATGTTTTACCCAATATTGTATTTCTATGTTCTGTTAAAATAGATATGCATGTATCTAACATATTAATTTTAACCATAACCATTCCATTACATGAGCCTTTTGTTTCCAAAGAGGACTATAAAAAGAATTTTTATAAAATATCTCCCTTTTCAAACATTGAAGATATTCCAGCATCATGTATATACATTGCAGAATTGCTTAGTCTAGATTTTGGGTACAGATATGAATTTTGCTAGCTGCTAATGTACACTTGTGCTAACATTTTATACGACCAATGGTAGTATGTGAGTTATCACTTCTCGGGACACTTGTCAATACTTGATATCATAAGACTATAGTTTTCTTGCAAATTTGATGTTTATGAAATAAGGTTTTATTATTAATTTAATATAACTATCTTTAATTATTAGTAATGTTAATATTTATTTCATGTTTGTAACATTTATGAAAAATTGGAATCCAGAGCAGTGTATCAGTAAGATAATTTTATTATTTTCTTTCAAAACACTCTCACATCAGTACTTAAGCTTCATAATAGAGGAAGGAAAATAAGAAACACAGTTCATGCAAATACAACTTCATGGATTTGGTGGTGGTTTAAATCTGTCTCGTGATGTGCCTTCTGGTTTCCTGAGAGACATATTGCTGCTGCTAAGCATCTCTCATCTTCAGTTATCCTTGATAATATTTCCTTTGATGGGCAGCTTATGACTTGACTCAGCTCTTAATTCTGGGTGCCACATCTAATGTAGTCTCTTTGTTGGTGTACAGTGCTCCTCTCAATGACCATCTCAGTTCCAACACTTAAATTCATGTTTTCACCCTAACAAAATTTGGAATTTCAGGCTCTCCCTGAAGCAATTCCCATTTTGGCAACAGCTGTCAAAACAGCTAGCCAGACACTCTCTCTCCTTCCTAGGGATTGGTTTTCCTCAATTATGAAGGTGCTCTGTAGGCTTAAATCCCACGGCACCACTTTCAGCAAATCAGTGCTAATTTCCCCTTTCCCTTTTTTCAAGGTCTTTCTAACCTTGTTGTGAGTGATAGTGTAAAGGGCACGAGTGCATGTTTTCCTTCACACTTATTTTCAAGACTTCATTTTTGTAACTTCACACTTATTTAGTATGTATGTATGTATTTATTTATTTTTACAATGTAGTTTCTTTTTTTAAGAGGTTATTTAAATTCTAGTTAATGTACAGTGTAATAATTAGTTTCAGGAGTACAATTTACTGATTCAGCACTTCCACACAATACCCAGTGCTCATCACAAGTGCACTCCTCAATCCGCTTCACCTGTTAAAATGCTTTAGATGGTGAATTTGGCATCTCTGGCCTGGGAGCCTTGTTTAAAACCATGGGTGCTTTGGGGTGCCTGGGTGGTGCAGTTGGTTGAGCAACTGACTCTTGGTTTAGGCTCAGGTTGTGATATCAAGGTCATGAAATGGAGTCCCATGTTGGGCTCTGTGCCCGCCACAGATTCTGCTTGAGATTCTCTCTCCCTCTGCCCCTCTTAGTCATTCTTTTTCTCTCACAAATAAATAAATCTTTAAACACACACACACAAACACACACACACACACACACACACACACAGTAACAACTATAGATGGGTAAAAGAGTTTACTAAAAACTGTTAGAGGATTCAGATTTCTTCTATGAACTATTCATTGGGTTGCTTGTACTTTTTATTGGATTTGTAAGAGTCATTGTTTATTCTTCAAGAAATTCTCACATTTATTGCAAATAGGTTTCTCAGAGTTTGCAGCTTAAATGTTGTCTTTTGTATTACAGAGTTGTCTTATTTAGATATCATCAAATCTATCAAATTTTTCATTTATGAGTTTTCCTAAGATTTCAAATCCTTTCTTATTTTGTTATGTGAAAGAACCTCTACTTTGGAGGAAATCAAGGAATTTCAATTCATTTTTTTCAGTACTAATTATAACCATATCATTGTGAGAAAAATATTTATACCTTCATATTTTCTGAATTTCTTCCAAATGATTAATTTTAAAGACTGCTACATTCCTATCAGGAAATAAAAACCAATTATAAGAAATTAAGGATTCACTAAACACAGAGATTGATCAGATTGAGATATTTTACCCCTGGAAACTATGTTAATTAATTTATATATTTTTTATCTATCAGGTCATAAACATTGTGAGACCTATTCTCAGTGGTGCCAAAGTTTTAAAATACATAGAGTGGTTCATTTTTTGAATTGTTCCTATAAAGTTTATTGAAAACTTCCAACCATAAACTTTAAAAAGTTTAATCACTATTTAAATGTTGACTTCACTAAAATAGGGACTTGATATGGGATGGAAACCCACATAAGTATGTCTTTATTAGTTACATTAAGAGAAATGTTAGGATATAATATCTTAAAGGTTGTCTTGACTGATTATTAGGCTTGTCGTTCAATTTTTTCATCAGTTTTTAGTCATTTCATAACAGCCCATTTAAGTCTTCAGTTTGTCTATGTGGCATCTCAAAGTGAAGGCTGTGCTCTAGTAGAGGGGCAAACTGAAGAGAGAAGCAATTTCATGTATTTTTCTTAAGATTTTTGGCTTCATTCACAACTGAGTAATAGTATTCTCAGTATTTTTGGTGTTATCTTAACTGCATTGATAATAATCTACATGATTTTTTTCAGAGGTCAATCTCTGCTCAGTTGCCAGGACTTTTTACTTGTTAATTGTATAAAAATCTTTGACTTGTGTGTGTGTGTGTGTGTGTGTGTGTGTGTGTGATGGGGGCAGGTTGGATGGAATATTTGTGTAATATCCATTTGGAGTCAGAGAGGCAGTTTTCAAAATTAGAGTGTATTTCCTGAAAATATAGAGATTGGTATCCATTTCAAGTATTAGAATGTTTAGTTGTCACATTTTCTATTATTTTTCCTGTCAGTACCACTTCTGTGTTAATGTGACATCGTGGGTTCCAAATAGCAGTGTAGACATCATTAGCCATTCTCTGCTCAGCTGCCTAGCAAGATACCTAGGACTGCATGATCTTTTGGTTGAAATGAATTATTCTACCTTAAAAAGATAAATGATAACAACTTGTAACAAAGATGGCTGTAGTCTTTTTTTTTAAGATTTTATTTGAGAGAGACAGAGTGAGGAAAAGAGTAGGAGCAGGTTTGTGGGGGAGAGAGGAAGAGAAGAGGGAGAAGCAGACTTCCTGCTGAGCAGGGAGCCTGATGGGTTGAGACACAGGGCTTGATCTCAGGACCCTGAGATCATGACCTGAGCTGAAGCAGACCCTGAAGCAACTGAGCCACCCAGGCACCCTAGAAATGCCTGTGATCTTAAATATAAAAGATCTGTGTGGGCATTAAAAGGAGAATGAGGAGTGAGAATAAAAAAGTTAGACATTGAACTACAACTTTTTAAGTATAGAATTTTGTGTACCAAGTACTATTGTGAAATGCCATTTGTTAGAATCACCTAGGTCTGCTGTTTTAAAACATAGCTTATTTTGCATAAAAAATTAAATATTATAAAAATAAATAACTCTCAAAGCATACTTGACATTCATAGTAAAGTATAAAAGTGTAAGTAGAGATAGGTGAAGAATACACGTTTGGGTGAAAAAAGAAGACAGAATTGAAACAGAGGAACAGGGGAGCTCTCTCTGATACTTGTTGCACCTGTAATATCATCTATTCAGATGACCATTACTTAAAATTTCAGAGTCTGCTCCTTCACAATGAAGCTGTATAATGTACTCTGTGTTGCATATTTATTAATGAATAAATGATTGTAGAATCATCATATATTTCCTGGGTGTGAAATTAGAAGAAAAGGTCTGGAGAAAATGAGAGTAGAACACTGGATAATAAACAAAAGCAAAGGTGTAGAGGGATTGGTTGTTAGAGAGGGTAGAAAGAATTAAAAGGCCACAGACACATTCGCCTAAGGTAAAATTATTTCCCAAGGTAGTGACATTAATACTGGAAAACTATTCCTTTCTCTGTCTCTCCACTCCCTCCTTCCTTCTTCCCTCTTTACCTGAAATACTTTATCATTGAAGTGAAAATTGGCCAACGTCCTAGGTAAAATATCCAACCAGGGAGACCCCAAGGAGATTTAGAGAAAGAATGGGAGAGACAGTGAGACTCATTTTTGTTCTATTTTTTACTAGTGATAAATAATGAAGAAGACACAGAAACTGTGGTGTCATTCTTTTATCAGATAGTTCCTTGGGGAGAACATGGCTATAGGCAGGGTAACTCTAGCTTTTGAAGACTAATATGTATTGCATAAAACAAATGCCCATTTTGCAAATGGCATTTAGTGTGGATTTATTTTTCGGTAAATCAAGCATATTTATTTATTTGGTTAATTTCATGTTTTTCCCATTGTTGTTAGAAATAATATACAAGTAAATTATTTTTTAATTTTTTATTCAAGTGTTTGTGCTTGTGTTCATAATTGACCCAGGACATACAAGTAGAATTTAAACTCAACTAACTGAATGCTCTGAGATGTAATTTCCAAAATTCTACTAGTGTTAATTAAAACACTACAGCTAATGTATCATACATCAAAGTTAAATTAGACTCCATGTTGTATAATTTTGGCAAAGAATAAACATAAGATATTTCTTAAAGATTTGAAATTATGTTTATTGGTGATTATACTTGAGAGGAAAACAATAGATAGATGATAGATAGATAGATAGATAGATAGATAATGATAATAAACTTATTTAATGACTGAATGCTTGAAATCTGGTTGCCAGGGAAATACCTCTGGGTAATTTAGGTTTACAAACCATTAGAATAGCATGTGAAAAAAAATATTCAACTCAAGGCTGCATATAATCAGTAATTAGTTTTCACATGCAAACACAGCACTTTAAAATCACAAAACTAATTGTCCACTTTATGATCCAATAATATCTTGTGTGTTTATTAAGCCCATAGGATTCTTTTTTATTAGAAATGAATAGCTATTAAAATAGAACCTATTCAATGGCTCCCATTTTTCAGAATATATTTTATGTACAGATTCTATTTTATTGCATGTATTAAATCCTGAAGTTAATATATTCAAAATAATTTTTACATGAAAAATCCAAGTACTTTTTATCACCTCATTATCTAAAATTTCTAGAATTTATAATATAAAAACAATTCTTAAACATCTTATAGGTAGATTAACTTGATATTGAATCAACTGTGCACTCAGGTTTGGGCTTCCTCTGGTCAAGGTGAAAGTAGAATTGAGTAAAGACTGTATGTGTGCACATCACATACATGGTTAATGTGTGTATGTCGGGGGTTGTGTGAGAAAGAGAGAAAGAATGAAGAGATGATAGAGGGGGGGAGAATAGGGAAAGAAGAGAAGAAAAGTGGGTAGAAGAGAGGTGAAAGAAGACCTGAGTGATTTGTAACAAGTAACTTAATATTTTTAGCTTTGTGAATGTAGGCTTGGCTAGTTAATCTCTAAGGTCCTAAATAAATTAGAATACTTTAAGCTACAATTAACAGAAAACCCAACAAAAACAGTTAAATCAATAAGTAATTTATTTTTCTTATGACTAGAAACATAGGGAAAGGATGATTCTATGGCTGGTTAATTTGATGACTTAGTGATATTAGCAAAGACCACCTAAGTTTTTCCATCTGTTTTATTTGCATCTTGAGGTGTTTCTTGTTGTTTGCTTGCTTTTCTTTTAAGATAGATTTCCTCATAATTCAGTATAATGTCATATTTCCGGGTACCACTTCCTTACTCTGAAGAGTTAGAAAGGGGAGATTTTCCTAATGTTTCTGACTGAAAACCTAAGAGATTCTTCCCTAGAAGCTTTTCAGTAATCTTCCTCTCATTAACTAAAATTACATGACACGTGTACCCAAAATAGTAACAGGTAAGGAGAACAGGATTTCCAGGATGGCTTACATCATTCCATAGCCACCCACTTGTTACATGGATAGATGATTAAGTGTTCAGTAAACCACAGAACAAATAAAGGGAAACTCTCCAAGCCACCAAGAAGAGTAGCTTTTGAGTTAGCAGCCAAGTTTTTGATGTCAGTCCTTTCTAATTATAGTGAAGAAAAGAGAGCCCAGGGCCAAGCCCTAGACAGTTTGACATTTAGAGTAAAGATAGAAAAATCAGAGTCAGGAAAAACAAACAAACAAACAAAAAACAAAAACCAAACACAAGACTGAATAAGGCAGTGAGTAGCAAAAAGTTCTGTAGACTGTGTTGTCATGGAAGACAGGATATGCTTAGTTGTATTTTTTTGGCAATAGGCATATAGGCATAATAGAATAAAAATAGAATAAATCATCTTTTCATAGGACAATAAGAGGTAATTTGTTATATTTCCTTATACCTGTACAATTTATAGCTATGTGGCGATTAAAAAAAAAAAAGAACACAGATTTTTTTAGCATTTCTCTCATTAAGTGGTGTGCCCATGTCCCGTCCTTTGTATCTGGGAAGCTTAGGTACTTCATTTGTAACCAAAACAATTTAAGAGAAGTTATGTTTCATGGCTTCCAAAACTAGGATATAAAACTTAATGCACCTTTATTCTTCTGCTTGGGTTGCTTGTGCCTGGAGCCCTGAGCCACCATATATGAAGGTCAACTGCTTTGAGGCAGCCATGCTGTGAGGAAGCTCAGGCCACATGGAATGGCCACTCAGAAGTGCTTTAGTACATAGCCTCAACTGAAATTCCAGCTGAGGTCTAGAATCATGGGCAATCCATGTGAATAAACCAAAATGGCAATTATCAGGGAATTAGCTTGAGCAAACCCTAGCACCTGCATGTAGTCTGAGCTTCCTCAGACCATGGTGGCCTCAGGATAGAATTTTTTACATGGAGTTTCAGGACTCCAAAGGACTATCACAGCAAACAAGGTAAAATATTTAGATAATTACAGTCCCAGCCACTAGCTGATTACAGCCACAGAGAGACCCCCAAGCAAGAACTTCCATCTGAACCTTTTTATAATTAATTCCTAACCCACAGAATCTGTAGCCTAGTAAAATGAATTTGTATGCCAGTAAATTTTGTGGTGGCTTGTTATTCAGCAATAGCAACTGGAATAAGGCACTTTTCTAAGGCACTCTCTACCCCTTCCTGTCACATCTAGCATAACAATGTGGATGACTAAAGCTCTAGAAAGAAAAAGGCCAGAAATCTGAGTTGTAGGCACTTTCTTCTTTGGGCTACGTAACAAAATACTACTTGAAGTAGAGTGTAACAACTCTGCTGTATTTCTGACGTTAAAGAGGAAAAAGTACATGGGCAGACATTTAGTATCTCAAGGAAGGTGATTATGGACATTTCTTTTGATATTATGGGATACACATTGAATTCAACATATACGCCACTTCTTGGAATTATATATTTTCATTGAAATAAAGATAGTTTAGAACCCTGTGTGCTCGAATGTTCTTTTTTTTGTATAATAGGGTAGGTTCTCCTAACACTGACCTGGCAGTGCTTTCTAAAAGCATCTTCCCTAATTCTATAGGTGTACATGTTTGGAAAAAAGAGTTGGATATTATTTTTCCCCCAAGCATTCAGTAGTCCTCTCTATGCAAGCGTAGTACTCCCGATTTCTTTGGCAGACTTCTTTAGCAGTGTAACTTTCCTTGGCCAATGGTGTGAACAGATAGGACACCCCACTTTTGAGAGAAGCTTAAAGAGTCAATTTGTGATGCCATTTTGTTCTTTTCCTTCTAATGCAGCCTAATATTGTTCCAGAGAGGGGCTGCTTCTTAAGACTCCATTCTAGAGTGAAGAGGAACAGGGTGCTTGACTGAACTCTGGCTGAACAGGGTTGCAGCCAAACCATAGTTGGCATGTGACATGGGTAAAAACATGTGTTGTTAGCCATTGTTGTTCTGTTTTTGTTTTATTATATGACATGATTTAGCTTACTTGGTTGGTACAGAATTCCTGTAGTTAAGAAATCAAAGGAACCTTAATGATGGTTTATTCTTGCATTTGGTATTAATATATGATAAACATTCAGGAAGCACAAAAATCTGACCCGTAAAAATAACATTATTTTAATATCAAACAAATTTATCATCCCCAAAAGATCTCTGAACCAATATTTAATTTGTGTTTGGGAGATGATATAATAGAAGTCTTTATATCTCTTTCTTATTTTCACTCACTCTTACTGAGACTTGATGCTTTGGAAGAACAATGACGGACTATCCTGGTTATGAGACTTCCAAATATATTGTGCTGGAGTCATTCTATCAGAAATATGTCAGACCACTAGAGAATTGAGGGATGATTTATTTTTGAGTAGTGCCTTTGATTTGGTAAACTTTGACAGAGAGACAGCTCCTCCCTAAGATAGTAGTGGATAGAACCTGGAAGGGATGGATGGTCAGGAGTCATGCAGAACATAGAGTGGCTTATATCTATGGTCATGTTCTGCTTCTTTTCATTCCTGATTAAGAACAGCCAGTCAGAACACTATAAAGACTACCTGAAAGATAAAAATCAGTAGAACAAACATTCTCTAGATGGTCTTCTTGGATGGAATACCACTGGATCACTTATATTTTCTCCTTCAGTTTTTATTTTTCTTTTATATTTAGGATTGATGAAATTGGGAGCTAACCATTATTGACTTTCTGTATGCAGGCATGGGATAGAAGTTAAGATTATGGGCTAAGATTATGGAAATGTGCTATTTATACTTAGATCTAAACGCCACAACTGTATAGTTCTGCAACACTTGTATATTTGTTTGCCACTATATAGAGCAGTGTCTTCATCTGTTAAATAGGGATAACAGTGTCTTTCGGAGGATTATGATAAAGGTTAGTAGCAAATGAGTCAACATATGGAAAGTGCTTAGAATAATAGTTCCTGGTATGCTGTAGCTTATATATGTGTTACATTTTTATTTTTCATTAAAATCTCTTAAAATCCCTGTGAGTTAGGTGGTGGTAAGCAGTTTTACAACTGAGAAAACTGAAGCACAGAATGTTTAAACAATTTTCTTAGGGTCATTCATTAGCAAATCGTTAATTCCAGAGTATCAGTGTGTCTGTCCTACAACATATATGAATGTGTTCAATGAGATGGGCCGTGAATGGCTTACTTAAATAAAAGGGAGAATAGAACATTGACTAGAGGTGTGATAAATGTGCTAAAATGAATTGTGGGACAACAAATGTTTAAGATACTGATTCAAATAAAAAATAAAGAAAATGAGGAAAAAGATCAGTGAGCCAAGGCAAAAAACAAAGTTTTTTCGTTAGTCCCCCAAGTGTTTGTTAATTGTTTGTTTGTTGTGTTTGTTTTAATAAAAAATGAGAGGTGCATAAGGAGTTATCCCAAAGTTCATTATGTGGTGCTTCCAATCTCCCAGGCTATCTAGAACCTTTCACTAAACTTTATTGGAGCTACTACCCTTTAGAAGCCACCAATTTTCAAGTGAGGTCTAGCATGTCTGGCCTCCTTTTGCACTAGTCCATGACACTCATGAGAACTCGGTTTGATTTTTAATTTCTTGCATATTCATTGTAAGATTGAGCAAGTGCCACAGCTTAACTCCTGAACTTGTACAAGTGACCAGGTATCTCCAGGGATGATCCAGACTGAATCTGTGAAACTTGCCCAACTTGCACATCGAGGCAATACAGAAAAATATCAAAGGAGCTTTAATGCTTTGTAATATAAGATGATTATTATCATTACAGGGAATACTGTGTTCTAATCAGTTGGGGGTATACAGCCGAAATGAAGGGACAATTTAGATAAACATCCCATGTTTTGTATTGATTTGTCTTATACTTCCCGGGAACCATGTTTTGGGGGGTTTAATTATAAAAACTTACAGCTAGTACTTCTTCCATGCCAGTTGGCAGTTTACAGAGATGCAAAAATAATTTGAGACCTTTCTTTTTCTTGTTCACGTTCATTATTTCATATGTTGGATTTATGTTAAACCTCCAATGTTGCAATCAGATTCTTTCTAGCACAGTCTTCTGTACAATTAAGTACTCAGTAGGTGAGATTTCATTAAGAGGAGTAACTTCAAGGAAGGATTGTATTTGATGCATCTCAGTGCCCTCTCTGGAACTGCTCCCAGCATTTATTCTGACAGCTCTCTTACAATTTTCACACTTGGGTTCTTGACAATGTTAAGAATTTTACTTATGTTCATACTAAGTAAGGGATGGCTTCCATCTCAGCATTTTGCAATTATTTTACTTTACCTCCTGTGTCCTAGGGTCATTTGTGTTGTGTTCTCTCAGTCTACTCAGAAATATTGCAATTATTGACCAATACGGTTAGCTCCCAATTTCGTGTAATCTGGAATACACATGGATACTTATTGACCCTCAGAATCTAAGGAGTTGAGTGATAACTAAAATCCAAGCTGCCAGTAGGAAAGGCCAAATAAGAGGCTGGGCAAGTTAGAACAGTCTGAGAGAGAGGTTGGTTTTTTCTCCTGGTCTATGGAATGACTGGGATCATTCAGCAAAACTGCATTATGCTGCAGTTTCTTCCTCCTCAACAAAGGCTAATAAATGTGCTTTCTCTCTAGGGAAAAGAAATAGTAGTAGTGTTTAATTAGATAAAGCTTATGAAACTCTGGTGACTTGGAGAAATTCCTGATGCATGTGAATGAATGGCATACCAGAATGTTTTTTTCTCTACAACTTTGAAGAGTAATTAGAACCTTTGAGACATGTTTTCTGTATTTTGTCATAAATGTAGTTTTTTAAAACATGAGTCTAATGACTCATGTTATTGCAGAATACTGAATAAAATAGTGTTTTGCATGCCTGATACAAAGGAAATATCTTTCCATTGACATTATCTGATGTTTATGTAATATATGGTAGGGAATTCCTGAGACAGTAAAATGCATACTATATAAAATGTAAAACATTTGAGTTACTAAAAGGGAGCCCATTAAAATAAAGACAAGTAACAAAGTTGGAGGAGGTATAATCTAAGATGATAAAGTATTAATACTTTTATTTAAAAAATATCTTTACATGGGGATCCCTGGGTGGCTCAGCAGTTTAGCGCCTGCCTTTGGCCCAGGGCGTGATCCTGGAGTCCCAGGATGGAGTCCCACATCTGGCTCCCTGCACGGAGCCTGCTTCTCCCTCTGCCTGTGTCTCTGCCTCTCTCTCTCTCTCTCTCTTTCTCTTTCTGTGTCTATAATAATAATTATATTATATAATAATATAATTATTATATATATAATTATTATATATTAAAAAATATATCTTTATGCATTAGTAAGAAAGCCCCCAAAGTACCGTAGATAAAATAGCTTAGACAAAATTTGAAAAAGAAGTAGATGCTAGACATGATATGAAAAATATACTCACAGATACTAGTAATCAAAAAATGCAAAGAAAAACAATAATCTGATGTAGTTTTTTCCTATCTTTTCACTTGATAAGTTTAAAGGAACTAATTACAAATATCATTATGCCTGTATGCAATACACCGCAAAATTTTGTCATTAGGTACCAAAACCCTAAAAAAAAAAAAAATTAAGTTCTTGATCCAGAATTCTATATTTGAAATTTATTCTAAGAGAATACAAGTTGACTAAAAAATATGAAAGAGCATGTAAATTACAATATTTTTTATTATAGTAATGTCCTTTAATGCAGATTCAAACAAATTATGCTGAGCCACAAAAAAATGTAGCAGGCAGCCACCAAATACAGAAAGGTCAATATATAGGTAAAGAGAGATATAGGATATTCATAGTAAACTGAGTCATACACATACACATGCACACACATGTATATAAACATAAATATACTAATTTGTAAACAAATATACTTCATGTTAAATCAAAAGAGAAATAAAAGCTTTGGCAGTCAACGAATAAAAGTTAAGTGAACATTAATATCAAAATCCAAAATCATGAGCAATACAAGATATCTATCATGGTTATGATTTTAAGAGTTGGACCAAAATTCAGAAAATCTCTCTTTCTTACCTTGAATCAAAGCTATCATCAAATTATATAACTTCTAAAATGACCAAAACCTGTGAGAAGATGGCATATAAGGTAATCAGTAACTGATCTTACCAAATGGATGAAGGAAGATATTAATGAATATTTGCTCATTTTGTATGTGAGGGCAGTGCTGATTGATGCCAAATTGCAAAATAGTTATCACTGGCTTTCCAGTTATAAACTTTTATTCTCACTTGAGTCATATTTTGTACCTTTGAAAAACTGCTCTCAAGGAAAGCTCTGAAACCCATTAGTAGGAAAATATAAATTGCAACCTGGCCCAAGAATATTTGTACTTCATCTTTAGAATTATCTTCAGCAACATTGTCGGATTTAGGGAGCCTGGAGAGAGGTATTAGGAAATCATCCTTTCTGCCAAAACACACTGGGTTAGTGGTTTCCTCCTCTATCTCTGTCCCCTGCAGGGGCCCTGGCATGCACTGATACCTAGGGAAGTGGCCAGACTGCTGACAGGCCTTGAGCAAAGAGTTAGTTTCAAATTATCCTATCAGTCTGGGGACAATAAGAAAGAAGTCAGCCTTGCAAGTCCAGAATGACTGAGAAAACTTAGCAGAGAAGATTCTTTTGTAAAACTGAGTTCACCTATCTTTCTGACTTTCAAATGTGCTGGGGTTTTCAGGGACTTTAGATGTGGCTAAAATGCCTTGTGGTCTGTTTGCTTGGTTTAAGTTTTGAGTGAGACAATAATACCAGCCAAGAGCTCTGAAGATCTTATGTTTCTCTAGTCTTCGAAATTATTTGCATATGTTAATTCATAAATCCTCACAATAACCTTATGAATCATTACTTTCATCTTCATTTCACAGATTTCAAAAAAGGAAGAGAGGAGAATGTTCTTATAGCTTTGTGGCTTTTTATGAAAAGACCGGAATTTCAGTCCAAGCAGTTTAACGCCAAGAGTCTGCATTCTCAAACAAATTATATATATATATAATTATTATATATTATATTATATTAATATTATTATATTATATATAAATATTATATTATATTAGACTCACAGCGGCTAAGATCTGCTAGCCTTATTTGCTTTTTATATGTAGTGTGTAGTTCTTTTGAGTTAATCTATGAGAAAGTTTAATAATGAATAAAATAAAATATTCAGAAAGAATAGAAAGAAATAAAAACTGCCTTTCTTGTACCCCATCCCATTCCTCTGATGTAAACATTAATCAATGTCTGCTGTTATGCTTATGTATCTTCTTCAACTTCATATACCCATCAAATCATTTAAAAATATTTTAGATTATTTCATGGTACATAGCTGTTTTTTGTCTTTTAAAAATGGAATTACATTGTACATATTACTCTGCCATTTCTGTTTTTTTTTCTAAAGTACACTCATATATGTATATGCCTATATATGTGCATGTGTGTATATATGTATATGCGCATACACACGCACAGGGGACATCTCACTATCAGGGAGTTTGTCTTACTATTTCTATATTTATTATATCATAAGCTAATGATTTTCTCCTTCTAGATCACCTGTCTTCTTTGATTATGTTTTCTCTAATCTTTTTCATTCTTAATTTCTAACTCATTATGTGTTGATTATGTCTTCATTAGCAAACGTTTCCTGAGCCCCTTTCCATGTGCTGGGTACTGTTTTAGGCGCTTAACGTAATGAGAGGTACTTAGATGGGTACCTGCCGTCTTGGAATTTAGTGATCTTGTTATTGTCAGAGAATATTTCCACTTGCTCTTTCAGAACATTAATTTAGATTTCAGCAGTTGCGTTCTATTTTTTTTTTTTTTTTTTTTAGTTTTTTAATTTAATCTTTTCATGTAAAAAGCCATTTTTCTTCTTTTTCAATACTGGAAAGTTTTTTGCACTGTAATTTTTTGTTACTGGAAGTTTTTATTATAATATGCTTAAAAAGTTACCATTTTATCCATTCTGTACAAGCCACTGATTTTATGATATCAGCTGGATCTCCCTCCTTCGGGCTACTGATCCTCCTTTAGTGAACTGATAGGTGTTACTTTTTAAATTACACTCTATTTTTTGTTCTTTCATTAGCTGTATGATAGGATTATTTGAGAAATGGCAGACCAGTACTACTGAATGCTGTGGTAATATCTGCGGGAGTTAAAACTAGCTGAGGTAAAGTATTACCCCACAGTTGAGATGAACAGAGAAGCTCACTAACCTTAGGGCTTAAGGGTTGTATACATGACCTTCTGCTCTGATACCATTTTCCCAGCTTTTGTCTGATGCCCAGAGGTGGATCTCTTCACTTGCCCTCTCCTTTAGACGTCACTTTGAATTCATGGCTTTGAGGGTTGTTGACTCTAGGTTTTGGGAGGGTGTTACAATTGTTCTTTTAGCACAGAGAGACAGGGTGACACAATAATATTTCAGGGAAGTAAGTTCATTCTCATAATTCTATTTGTTGGATATTTCTTTATGTCCACCCCCCATCCTGCTCTTTTTTCCCCTGTACAAGAGAAATATTAAAGCAAAATGATCAGAGCTAGTGAAATAATTGGATATCACAGTGATTTAAAATATATGATCCAATAGGTATTACTAATTTTCATCTAATATGTCCACTAATTATGATTTAGTATGTTGTCCCTTTTATATATATATTTAAGTCTTTATCTTTAAAACGTATACAAAAACATCAGAGAACAAAGTCAGGCTTACTAGCTGATGCCCGGGGCCACATCTTTAATAACATCATTTGTGAAAGTGTATCTCTGCATATTTGTGAGAGCAGCCTTGCATGTGTACTGCTTAGGGGAGAGATGCCATCTGATACTTCAGTGTATTCTTTTCACATTAACACAGATCACAGCTGGCAGAAATGTATTGGCTTTTTAGAATTTTTTTGAGGTCCTTACACCAGTTAGATAATAAAATGGGCAGATATTAAAGTATCAGCTTGGGTTATAGGAAATGAAAGCAAAATGTCACTTCATGATGAATGAGAAAATTCAGCTGAAACTTTATTCCTTTAGGGTTTTTTTCTAGTAAGAACAGAGCACAAATAAATGGTGTTTGTTCCTTAAAGGAATATTTTCATATATGGTGGGCAGGATCATTCTTCCTGCTTGTGTTGCTTGTATTTTCAATGACCATTGCATTTTACATCGCCTCAATATTAAAACAAAATACGTTAAAATTTGCTCTAAACTTAGAGACCAAGATTCTGTTTTCTATTTGTATTTATGTATGTATGTATGTATGTATGTATTCATTTATTTATTTATCTTGATGGGCTGATATCTGTATGCCCTTTATTTAAAGAGGAAGTAAGCACACAACAAGAGTTTTATAGTTGCATAATTCATAACACTAATTTTGAGCAAAATTGATAATTTTTATATGCATACGGAATGTATTTTACATCCTAGTGTGAGGCTTCTGTCTTCAAATACAAGTATATATGTCAATTTATGGTTTTAAAGGCTAGAAAGAAACAATAGGACTTTTAAAAATTATCTAAACTAAGCAAAGTAATGTAAATAATGATATCTCAAAGAAAGTTAATACTTAGTTTCAAATTGGAATGCCTATGCACATCAAGAGAGGGACTGTAGAGAAATGTACCAAATATTTCATTCATTCACCTTGTATGTACCTGAAGGAACTGGTTTTACATGTAGACATTTACCTTTAATATTTGCAATCGGTGATAATTACAGACTTGCTGTGTAGTTCTTTGTAACATCCATTCCTTATATGTATATTGTAAACAATCAATTATAACTACTGGGTTTTTAAATTTCCTATGAAATATTTATATAAAATGAATATATTACTACAGATGGTGATTAATTTTCTACTTTTATTTATATGTTTTGTATTATTTTGCATATTTATATTTTTTATTTGATTGAAGATGCAAATGGTTGTGAAAACCTGCCACTTTGCCTTCAGAGTCTGATCAGGTAAACATTTACACATGCACAATGCAAAGGCACACACACACACACACAATCATACAAAATAAACTAAAAATACAAAAAATAATATTGAAATCTAAATCTCACCCTGCTTCCTATTGTTTATCCACACATCTTTGAGCTTTTTGGTTCATCTGCCAAATGGAAAATTATTTACTTCCTATACATGCTGCAAGAAACACAAACTATTTCACACACCATAAAATACATTTGCAACAAATGTTTTTCACGGTCTCCTGAGAGCTACCTGTCTTTAAACATAGTAATTGAATTATACTCAACTGAACTAATTTTACTGGGGCAGATGAGTATGATCATACTGGCCTAAAGCTATAAATGAACCACAAATCTTTCCTAACATTTTAACTTTTGATTTAAAAACTGTGCTCTATCAGTTATATTAGTTTTCCTTCATTTTAGAAACCACACAATCATTTGAGTTTATGACTGTAACTGTTCCCAGCTGTGTTGTAGGAATGCATTAAATGAGAATGTGAAATATAAAAACAAATCTCATCTCATTCAGTGCTATCAAATAAACCAATACTAAAATGAAACCATATTACTGTTGAGGGTATGGAAAACAAAGACATATATATATATATATATATATATATATATATATATATATATACTGGAGTTCGATTTGCCAACACATAATATGACACCCAGTGCTCATTCCATCAAGTGCCCCCCTTAGAGCTCGTCACCCAGTCACCCCATCCCCCCGCCCACCTCCCCTTCCACTACCTTTTGTTCATTTCCCAGAGTTAGGAGTCTCTCATGTTTTGTCATCCTCTCTATTTTTTCCCGCTAATTTTCCCTCCTTTCCCTTATAATTTATTTTACTATTTCTTATATTCCACATATGAGTGAAACCATATGAGGATTGTCCTTCTCTGATTGACTTACTTCACTCAGCATAATACCTTCCAATTCCATCCACGTTGAAGCAAATGGTAGGTATTTGTTATTTCTAATGGCTCAGTAATATTCCATTGTATATACAGACCACATTTTCTTTATCCATTCATCTGTCAAAGGACATCAAGGCTCCTTCCACAGTTTGGCTATTGTGGACATTGCTGCTATGAACATCGGGGTGCAGGTGTCTTGGCTTTTCACTGCATCTGTATCTTTGGGGTAAATCCGCAGCAGTGCAATTTCTGGGCCATATGGTAGCTCTATTTTTAACTCTGAGGAACCTCCACACAGTTTTCCAGAGTGGCTATACCAACTCACATTCCCACCAACAGTGCAAGAGGGTTCCCCTTTCTCCACATCCTCTCCAACATTTGTGGTTTCCTGTCTTGTTAATGTTCCCCATTCTCACTGGTGTGAGGTGGTATCTCATTGTGGTTTTGATTTGTATTTCCCTGATGGCAAGTGATGTGGAGCATTTTCTCATGTACTTGTTGGCCATGTTTATGTCTTCTTTGGTGAAATTATTATTCATGTCTTTTGCCCATTTCATGATTGGATTGTTTCTTTGTTGTTGAGTTTAATAAGTTCTTTATAGATCTTGGATACTAGCCCTTGGAAAACAAAGACTTTCAATGTGAAGAGAGTCATTGTAAATCTGGACTACCATAATTTCAATTATTTCACTTAAAATGCGATAGATTATTGTAGACAGTGCATAACCTATTCTTGTTAAAGACACCTAAACTTTACCTACTATGCAATAGGTATGCACAGTGACAGATTTTATAGACATATATAGTATAATATGATATTATCATATCAGAACAGCATAATGTGATATGGTATAATATTGTATACATGACTAAGTCCTATGGAGGAAAGAATTAAGTAATATTTTTTGAGATAAAATACGGAAAAGGCTAATCAATTGCCACTCAGCTGTTTGTAATAAACAATTCTCTACAGAAGCTGAAGTGCAAGACATAGGTCTTAAATGTTTTAGTGTTTGAGGGATCAACTAAGAATTGCATAACTCTCATAATGATTGAAATGAATAGAAAAAAACATTTTGGAGTCTAGATAAATAGGGAAAACATTGACTTGACATAAAGGCTTACACTTAAAATTATGTATAGTAGAAAACCTATATATCATGTAGTACTTCAATGTTCAGTTTAATTTGACATGCCTAAATGGTGAATCCCATATTTTCATCCATTATATTACATGGATAACAAAAGATACAGTTCTGTTAGAAATCAATTTGACAAAAGTAATAAAACAATGCTTTGCCAATATGTATTTTTCATATACATATAACTGAAAACTTATAACTTAAGTGTGTAACTTAAAATTTTTCTCATTTACCTAATTACGGGTATTAATGTAATGTTCAATGCAAAAATATGACTGAGTGTGCTCTTTTGCATAGTGTGTGTGTTTAGAGGAATGGAAGAAGAGAGAATTAGCTCTTATTGATTTCCTACTATGTGCAACACACCAAAGTTGTAAACTAAATGTGTTCGTAAAAAGGTACCTCAAACTATTATAGCAAACATAAAATTGATATTTATTCCTTTAAATAAAATTGCTGAAAAAAATGAAGTTTATTTATCCATTGAGTCAGTCAGTCAACATTTATTGAGCTTCTACTAAATGCCAAGTAATAGTCTTGTTACTGATAGCACAATTGTGAAAATGGCAGATAAGGTCTCTGGTTTTACAGTGTGTATTTAAATAAGTGAAGGCTGACAGAAACTACTAATTAAACGAAATGAACTGATAATGCTTCCATTATAGTAAAAAATAAACTCTTCATTGAGGTGAATATAAAAATTTTCTGTTTCAAAATCCAGTTTCATATATTTGACTTTCTGCATTAAATCTGGATATGTCTATAAGTACTAAAATTATATGGTACTATGATCAGTTGTTACTCATTTAATGACTTCTGATAATGTGCCCTTAGTGTTAATGTATATAATGAGCTATGCCCTCTCAAGCTAGTCAAAATTTTTACTCTGTCTTCCTTATATATTCTTAGAAGTATGCAGGGTTCTGTGTGATAATTATCAAGGTAATAATAAGTATGCCTCTGATGTAAATACCTTACAGTGTCTAGACCATTTCTTTGTTTTTCTAGGTAACATCAGTTTTCCTTTATTCTTTAAGTTTTTATTTAAATTCTAGTTAGTTAATATATAGTATAGTATTAGTTTCAGATGTACAATGTAGTTTAAACTTGCATGATGGCAATGTCACATTTAAATTCTGCATTTACCCCTCAGCTTGTTAATTTTTGCATTTATGTACTGTACACATGAATGCTCATCTAAGCCAGAATTGTGACATTCATTTTTCTCTTATTGGCAAACCTGTCCTTTTTATTGAGCTTTCCTTTAGATGTTTTGGCCTGAAATCTGACTGGCACTGTTCTAGAGCATGCTAAACTTTGACTTGGGAACCCAGATCCTAGAACCAGTGAAAGCATTTTTACTAATGACATTTTCCTTTATTCTAACAAATCTATAATAAAAGCCTATGTTATACAAATTGGAAACTAATATGTGTTCTGGTAATATTAACAGATCTAGCTAAATAAGGTACCTAATTAAACATCTATTTATTATTCTTCTTTAATATTAATGATATGTAAAATACTACTTGGTTCTTAGTGTTCCAACCAAGGGACCCTTGTTGTTTGGCTGGCTTAGAAGTGAAGTCAACTCCTATGCCATTCTTTATTTAAGCTGAATTTTCAGCACAGCTGCCCCAAGGCATTTGACTTGATATACCTCACTATCAAATCAAAGATCACATGCTAAAAACCAATTTCATAATGTCACCCAATTCTTTTTCCCTCTTAACCTCTTTGGGTATAGATTATCACCAATCTCCCTTTTTCTCCAGCTTAGAAATGTGGAATCACAAAAGCCATCTTCAGTAGTACATCCATTACACAGTACATACTGTGGCCCTGAGTGATTTACTTAAATCCAATCAGGCATGGAAAGCAAATCCTTATGACCCAACCCTTTAGTTCAGGATTCTTTCTGCTTGACTCACTTACCTCTTTCATCCACCACATGTATTTCTTAAATCCTAAAGGTTCTTCCTTACAGTTTTTTGGTTTTGTTTTGTTTTTGTTCATCCTGCTTAATACCATTTATCTGATAGAGGCCTGAGTGTCACGTGTTAAATGTGTCAGTCATCTTGTGTCACACTTCTTATATAGTTCTTTTTAAATATACACCTTGATAAAAAAAAAAAAAACTTACCATTTTTGGCTCCCCTATATCTAAAATACACTTCCTAGTTTGGAGTAATTTTCTATCACACAGGTGATTGTGCGTGGTGAAATCCACATCCCCATCCAGAAGTTAAACTTACTAACCTAAACTTTACTAATGTCTCTGAAAATTAAGACAGAGATAAGTGACCTAACAGCCCTTTTTTTTTTTTTTCCCTTCTGAGCAGGGAGCCTGATGTGAGGCAGGGCTTGATCCCAAGACCCTGGGATATGACCTGGGTGGAATGCAGATATTTAACTGACTGAACCACCCAGGTGCCCCCAGCCAAACACTTTGAAGTGAAGGCTAGTTGTCCCACTTTTTCCCTAGCAATACAGTAAGTTAATTGTCCAGAAAGCATCCCACTGACTCGAGAATAGGTGCTTTTTGCCAAACTGCATCCCCGCTTTTTAGTTGTAGCTGAAAATTTTATACTTATCCACCCACAATATTTATCACAGTGAAGCTTAAAACTAATAGCTTGCATACAGAATATTTGGCCAGTGGTGTATATTGTGGAACAGAGAAAGTATGATAAACACAGATGAGGTAAAAGCCAAACTTTATTGGCAGCTGAGTTAAAGAAGAAGTAATAGTTATTAATGTTTATAATAAATCCTTGATTCTGAGCACGGCCTAAGAGGCTTTCAACACTGTCTCGGTAACTCCTGGGCCTCATCTCATATCTCCCTCTACTTTCAGACCAATGTCCTTTCTTACAGTCCTGCAGCATCACACATCAGAACTCTTAATTTTTCTTAGAACATGTCAAGCTTGTCCCAGTTTTATATATTTGGTATTGCATCAATATATGTACATACTTTCCATTGGCAACTAACTACCAGTTATACTAGATGGGTATGATATAATTTGAATCTGTGCATAGTGAAATGGCATTCTTTTGCCCACACTCATGAATAGTATTTTGGCAGGCTAAAGAAAAATATGATGCAATTATAATTCATTATTTTTTTAAAGTTTTTTTAAAATTTATTTATTTATGATAGTCACACAGAGAGAGAGAGAGAGGCAGAGACGTAGGCAGAGGGAGAAGCTGGCTCCATGCACCGGGAACCCAATTTGGGATTCGATCCCGGGTCTCCAGAATCGCGCCCTGGGCCAAAGGCAGGCACTAAACCGCTGCGCCACCCAGGGATCCTTATAATTCATTATTTTTATTTATAAATAAACTCTTCTCTCTGAATATTTGTATAATATTCTCTTCATTCAAAAGGTTAAAATATTTAAGGAGGAAATAGGTTTGGGATACACCTTTATTTTGAAAAAAAAAATTGCTTAGCATACAGAGAAATCTTTTGGGGGAAAGTGTACAATTCTAGCTTCTTTTGATTCAGAGAAATAATTTCCAAATATTATATATATGGATATATATATATATATATATATCAAATCCATTATTCCCTTTTTGTAGATGCTGTAATTTGAATAATTGATATCCTGGATCTATTTCAAGTATATCTTACTTTAATAATTTTTACTTTTTTTTCGTTTCAAGTTTTACTTATAGTTTTCTACAGTATTTATCTTATGACTTGTGATAAAACATAGTTTTAAATTTATTTTTAATGTATAACTTTCTAGTTTTTATATTACCCTTTTCAAAAACTGCTCAGTGTTTAAATTTTCACTTAAAATTGAATTTTTAAAAGTCTTCTTTCATTTATTAAGTGTTTAAGTTGGAACTGTTAGGGTTTATTTTGATCTATCACTACTTTAAATTAATTCTATTGGAAAGGCTCAGTGTAAATTCATTTTTTATTTGCCCCCCAAATATACATGACCAGATCAATGATGATTGTTAGCATCGTGTATTTTCTCAGGTACCAAATCCAGGGTGACTGACTGGAAGATGAAGTAGCAAAAAGAACAGTCTCTTTCACAGTAAGTTGGTATCTGAAAGGTGATGGAAGCTTTTATTTTAATAGTGGAAGAGGGAATACTGAGTTCTCAGAGTTGTTGCATTTTGAGAGCAGATAGACCATTCCCTTCCATTTGAAAACAGTTGACATTAGGAGGCTAGTTTGAGGATAGTCTGCATTAGAAGACAGATGGGGTGGGGAAACATCCAAGAAGAATTAAAATCTTCCTAGACTGGGATCCCTGGGTGGCGCAGCGGTTTGGCGCCTGCCTTTGGCCCAGGGCGCGATCCTGGAGACCCGGGATCGAGTCCCATGTCGGGCTCCTGGTGCATGGAGCCTGCTTCTCCCTCTGCCTGTGTCTCTGCCTCTCTCTCTCTCTCTGTGTGTGTGTGACTATCATAAATAAATAAAAATTAAAAAAAAATTCTCAAAAAAAATAAAAAAATAAAATCTTCCTAGACAAACTGAAGAAATTTCCTAAACTCAGTGTAATTTACTGGACTATTCAGAGAGTACTAGGAATATCTCATTTCATGCATAAAGTAGCCCTTTCCACTGGATTCTTGAGTTTACTACTACCATGTCAAGCCCCATCATACAGTGATACATGGCAGCTGTCTTCCTTTGCAATCTTAATTTGCATTTCTCAGGTGATAGGCTTTCTTTACTGTGTCAAATATAGCCTTTAAATATGGTCTTTAGTTGAATAGTTGAATTGTCATTGGAAGGAATTGGGGAATACTGATAATCTTCAGCATGTTATTAAGCTTCCATTTCTCAAACAGAGAGCTCTAAGAAAAATTTTACATAGCACATCCTTGGTTTCAGAACCAAACCTAACCAAGAATTGGTATATTTTGCTCCTTTACAAAATCAGAGATAAATAAATAGAAAAGTAATCTCCCTCTTCCTTTCCATTAGAGTAGATTGTCAAACACACTCCAACCTAGACCTTCTCTGGAACTTTAGTCTGGAAGTTATGTAAGTAATTACTGATAAATTTATGAACCACAGATGAAAGTTAACAATCCCCAAGTTAATTTCCTGTATGATGATTGGGAATGGTCTTTCTCTACTCAAAGTAGCTCTGAACTAAGAGTTCAGAGTTCTTCATCCTCCATCAGTAATGATGCCTCAAGTATTCGCTATAAGATCCATCTGATGTTTACAATTAAAGTCTTCAGAAATATTAAAAATCTCTTTGAAGTATTCGGAGCATCGATTATACTGTTCCTGGTTTCAACTATAGTAGAAATATAAGATCAAGTTGAATATAATATAAAAATCAATTTGAGGGGAGAAGTGGGATTCAAAGAAATACATATGGATAACTGAAATTGAGAGAAAACAGATATACATAGATAGAGCTATATAGAGAGGCACTGTTTGTAATTAGGAAAGACTTGGAGTCACTAATGAAAAAGTTGCTTTCCAGCAGAGAGATTGCTTGACATAGAAGAAAATGTGTTAATTAAACTCAGTCAGAGCAAACAATACACTATCAAATTTTTAAATAGCCTTAAAAGTCATGAGATTAAAACAGTTTTGCAAAGTGGAAAGAAAATATATTATTTTTTTAAATTTGCCAAACCAAAAAGTAGCTTAATAAGAAGGGCAATGTTATGAAAGTCTTCTTCTTTTTTTTCCTCAGTCTAAAATAAATTTGTAAATTACTTTAAAATGTATGGCAGAGGACAGCCTGGGTGGCTCAGCGGTTCAGCGCCGCCTTCAGCCCAGGGTGTGATCCTGGAGACCCGGGATGGAGTCCCTCGTCAGGTTCCAGCATGAAGCCTGCTTCTCCTTCTTCCTGTGTCTCTGCCACTCTCTTTCTGTTCCTCTCATGAATAAATAAATAAAAATAAAAATAAATGTATGGCAAAAATGGAAACTCTTCACTTAATACCATGTCCCTAAAATAGGTGGTGTGTTTTAGCAATAGAATCATATAAATGCTGTTTCAGTTCTTTGTACCTTGATATTTAGAGAGATGAGCACATTTTAAAAGATTTGATATGATGGAAATAATAAATTAAGGTTTTGTTTTAAGATGCTTTGGAAAATAAATAATTAAGCATACACAAATTTTCTCAAACAAGAAAGGAAAAAGAAAAAAAAACCCTGAAAATCTTGAAAAACTCACAACGCTGGATTTAGCTACCTGTAGAGGCACCTTGCAGGTGACTAAAAGCCACCACGTTTCCTTGGAATTGTTCCATATCTTCTTCCATCTTACCTGTTCTGCTTTTCTTGGCTCACATGCTTTTGGTTTTGTGGTCACTCTTTCAGTTTCATAATTTGACTCCTCTACTTTTTTCCATTGGCTCCTTACCCCAGATTTAGAGTTACTCTTTTCAGTTGTCATTCCCACATACAATTACTAATTTTATGCCCTTTAAATAAGATTGAGAGAAACATATGCAGCTTAGGACCTCCAATAGGCAGGAGATGCAGCTCAAATTATCAGAACATAGACATTTTGTGTAATCTGTACACTTTATTCTATTAATACTTCTTAACAGACTGTGTAGTTTAGATGAATCCCCTATACTTGGATGTTAAATAGGAGAGCACAACTTGACTTAGATTCCTGGAAGAGCCAGGTCAACTGGGGTGGGGGGGGCGACATCAAATTTTCCAGAGTTCAAATAGGAGGTGCTAAACTATTTGCATTAGAGGTTTCAAAAACAAATCGAAGACACTTCTTCAACCAATAGTTAGCCTGTATCTTTGAAAAACATGAAGTTGATCAGAGAGATTGAGTGAGAATCCCTTGGAGAATTGTCAGAATGATGTATGCATCATTATACCTCTGTGGGGAAAGGTAGGTGAGGTGCTTCAAGGGAGTATTTACCAGTAGTGCAGAATAATATCTTAACCCTGGAAACAATTATTGCTGATCTGTAAAATAGCTTAATTCCACTTGCATTGCTACAAAAGTGGAATGGGTAAGAAAATTCTTGAAATAGGGATCCCTGGGTGGCTCAGCGGTTTAGTGCCTACCTTCAGCCCAGGGTGTGATCCTGGGAGACCTGGGATCGAGTCCCACATTGGGCTCCCTGCATGGAACCTGCTTCTCCCTGTGCCTGTGTTTCTGCCTCTCTCTCTCTCTCTCTCATGAATAAATAAATAAAATCTTAAAAAAAAAGAAAATTATTGAAATAAATTGTTCCAAGTCTCCTAGGCTTAGAAGGAATACAGACCCCACTTTTCAGTTTTATCTGGAAAAGACAAAAAAGGGAGTCTGGCTAAAGGTGTTTAGCAGAGAAAGGTTAGAGACCCAGTAGGAGCATCCTCAAATTCTAGAAATGGGGCAAGAGATGAGTAAAGTCAGAAAAGCTAGAGTCACTTTCAAATACTGTTTCAGAAAGAGGCACCCATTGAGGTAGAGAGACCCCAACAGTAGAAGCCATTGGATGGTGAACTATAAGAACCGAAAGAGTCAACAGACACCTTTCTGTCTCCTTACTTCATCTCCTTCATCAACCAAGTGTGGAGGAGTTTGTAACAACATAATGAGTAGAAGAGTAAAGCACAAAACAACATGAAAACAGGAAAAGGACAGACTACATCCAGCTTCTCTATTGCAGATGTCCCTGACTGGTCTGAGCTGAATAGGGGGAAGAGGGAGAAACTTTAAATTGGAAATAGAGCTTGAAGTTTGGATTTACATCACTGGGATTATTAATACATACTGAAGGAACAGTCCTAATGCTCAGTTCTGCCTGGGAAATTATAGGATTTACCTTCCATATCATCCAGTTATGGAAATGGATATTTCACAATGTAGTCTTAAAAGTAGTAATGAGAATGAATGAAGTTTGTTGTGCATATAACTGAAGGAGGCCCACCCATTTGATAATCTATGTACACTTGATCTTTTTAGTTCAGGAAGTTTTTATTAACTCAAGAAATCTCATAGGTAGATCAAAACTCTAGTATCAAAAACTAAAATCAACTGAAAAAACCTATAAGTTTATAAAAAGTTTTCAAAGTTTAAAAGAATATAGGACCTTAAAAATACTGTTTAACTCCTACTAACAAAAAAGTAGCATTTCTCAAAGTATAATGTGTGATACACCAGGATTAGAATCATAGAGGTAGAGGAAGAATGAAAGTTAGAGATGTAAATACTTGTATCACATTCTAGATCTATTATTCATTCAGAATGTCTGTGTGTTCGTTTAATGCAATCCCTATCAAAATACCATGGACTTTCTTAAGAGGTTGAAACAAATTATTTTCAGATTTGTGTGGAATCAGAAAAGACCCCGAATAGCCAGGGGAATTTTAAAAAAGAAAACCATAGCTGGGGGCATCACAATGCCAGATTTCAGGTTGTACTACAAAGCTGTGGTCATCAAGACAGTGTGGTACTGGCACAAAAGCAGACACATAGATCAATGGAACAGAATAGAGAACCCAGAAGTGGACCCTCAACTTTATGGACAACTAATATTCGACAAAGGAAGAAAGACTATCCACTGGAAAAAAGACGGTCTCTTCAATAAATGGTGCTGGGAAAATTGGACATCCATATGCAGAAGAATGAAACTAGACCACTCTCTTGTACCATACACACAGATAAACTCAAAATGGATGAAAGATCTAAATGTGAGACAAGATTCCATCAAAATCCTAGAGGAGAACACAGGCAACACCTTTTTGAACTTGGCCACAGTAACTTCTTGCAAGATACATCCATGAAGGCAAGAGAAACAAAAGCAAAAATGAACTATTGGGACTTCATCAAGATAAGAAGCTTTTGCACAGCAAAGGATACAGTCAACAAAACTAAAAGACAACCTACAGAATGGGAGAAGATATTTGCAAATGACGTATCAGATAAAGGGCTAGTTTCCAAGATCTATAAAGAGTTTATTAAACTCAACACCAAAGAAACAAACAATCCAATCATGAAATGGGCAAAAGACATGAACAGAAATCTCACAGAGGAAGACACGGACATGGCCAACATGCACATGAGAAAATGCTCCCCATCACTTGCCATCAGGGAAATACAAATCAAAACCACAATGAGATACCACCTCACACCAGTGATAAAGGGGGAAATTAACAAGGAGGAAACAACAAATGTTGGAGAGGATGCGGAGAAAAGGGAACCCTCTTGCACTGTTGGTGGGAATGTGAACTGGTGCAGCCACTCTGGGAAACTGTGTGGAGGTTCCTCAAAGAGTTAAAAATAGACCTGCCCTACGACCCAGCAATTGCACCGTTGGGGATTTACCCCAAAGACTCAGATGCAATGAAACGCCGGGACACCTGCACCCCAATATTTATAGCAGCAATGTCCACAATAGCCAAACTGTGGAAGGAGCCTCAGTATCCATCGAAAGATGAATGGATAAAGAAGATGTGGTTTATGTATACAATGGAATATTACTCAGCCATTAGAAACAACAAATACTCACCATTTGCTTCGATGTGGATGGACCTGGAGGGTATTATGCTGAGTGAAATAAGTCAGTCAGAGAAGGACAAACGTCATATGGTCTCATTCATTTGGGGAATATAAAAAATAGTGAAAGGGTATAAAGGGGAAAGGAGAAAAAAATGAGTGGGAAATATCAGAAAGGGAGACAGAACATGAGAGACTCCTAACTCTGGGAAACGAACAAGGGGTGGTAGAAAGAGAGGTGGGCAAGGGGTGGGGGTGACTGGGTGATGGGCACTGAGGAGTGCACTTGATGGGTAGCACTGGGTGTTACTCTATATATTGGCAAATTGAACACCAATAAAAAATAAATTTATAAAAAAAAAAGAATCTCTGTGTGTTGAACCCAGAAATTTCACAATGTACTTATGTGGTACTTACCAACAGAAATTTGAGACCCTTCTAGACAAAAGAATAAAGGGAAAAGGGAAGGTAGAGAGAATAAAATCAAGTTGAGATTCATAAAAGTCAAATACTGTTTTGCTGAATTATCTTTAACCAGATACTTCTTTTTAATATCTTTGATTTATATACTTTATGGACAACATAGTTATAATAATTTTACACTAATAAGCTATAGAATGGCAAATGTTCAGGATACCTGGAATGTCTCTTTGCTCTGTTTTCAACATGAAGTTTTAGTTCTATCTAATTACTAAAACTGCAGTAATTTATTAATCTGCAATCCTTGATCATATTGTATGGTAAAGATGGTAAACTAAAAGGGTTCCAATTTAGCTTAACTATTTGAGACAGTGCAAGATTTTGAGATTCTACTGTTTGGTAATTTTGGTTTTACATAATTAATTGTATTTCCTGTGATTTATTTTTAAGTAGGCTTCATGCCCCATGTGGAATCCAAGGCAGAGCCTGAATTCAGAACCCTAAAATCAAGACCTGTGCTGAGATGAAGAGTTGGACCCTCAACCAACTGATCCAGCCAGGTACACCATGTCATTTTTGAGAATACTAAAATATTATACATTTTTTTTATTTTTTAAAAATATTTTGTTTATTTATTCATAAGAGACACAGAGAGAGAAAGGCAGAGACATAGGCAGAGAGAGAAGCAGGCTCCATTCAGGGAACCCGATGCAGGACTTGATCCCGGGTCTCCAGGATCACGCCCTGGGCTGAAGGCAGCGCTAACCCCCTGAACCACCCACAGTTTTTCCTTGTGTTATGAGTTGAATTATACTCCTATACCCCTAGCCTCCGGCCCCATACATTGAAGCCTAACTCTCAGGACTTCAGAATGTGACCTTGTTTGGAAATAGAGTTATTGCAAATGTAATTAGTTGAGATGAATTTATCTTAAGAATGGGTCCTTAGGGGCGCCTGGCTAGCTTAGAAGTGGAGTGTATGATTCTTGATCTCAGAGTTGAGATTGAGCCCCACATTGAGTTTAGACATTGCTTTAAAATAAAATCTTTTAAAAAAAATGAGTCCTTAATCTACTATGACCCCTACATTTATAAGAAGAGAAGAGACACAGACACAGAGACACAAAGAGAAAATATGCCACTATGACAATGAGAGGCAGAGATTAGAATAATTCATCTACAAGCCATGGAATGCCAAGGACTATTGACAAAAACCAGAGCTCGCTGAGGAAAGACAAGATTCTTTCCCATAGGTTTCATGGCTCTGCTGACACTTTGATTTTGAACTTTTAGAATCCAAGGCTGTAAAACAATGAATTTTTGTTGTTTTAAGCAACCCACTTTGTGGTATTTGTTATGACAGCTCTAGGAAATGAATATGTCTAGTATACGTACAAATAGTAATTAGTAAGTACAATATTTCCTTAAAAAAAGGAAATTTATAAATTTGTTTTCATAAAATGAAAATGTGTTTTTGATATTTTAACTCATAAATGTTTAATTATTATAAACATGTTAGGACAATAAGTAACAGGGATCTCTCGATGTTTTGACAATTTGTGTAAGCTTATTAAATATAATTTTGAACTTTTGCAAGTAAGCCCAAAATGGCAATATTAGGGAACTAATATAAAATTTTTGTAGTATTTGAAATAATATTTACAGATATATTGATGAAGGTAATAGAAGCTATCTTAGAGACTGAAATGGCTTACTTGAATAGTATCTGATATGTGAGCATGTGTTTCTCTAAGTTATTTATCTATTGGATATTTTTATTTCATTTATTCTCATTTTAAAGTATCTTCTTTCTTTTTTATTTTAAAGATTTTTTTATTTATGCTTCTTTCTTTTTAATTTAAATATTTTATTTATTTATTCATGAAAGAATAGAGAACAGAGAGAGAGAGAAAGGCAGAGACACAAGCAGAGGGAGAAGTAGGTTGCATGCAGGGAGCCCAACATGGGACTAAGGTGGCACTAAACTGCTGAGCCACCTGGGCTGCCCTTAAAGTACCTTCTTGAGGAGGAACTTAACTCATATCTTTTCTATAATTCAATTAAAATAATTGTAAAAAAAAAGAGTGTAAAGCAGTATGCATCCATAATAGTCCCAAGTAGGAGCTTATTAGGTGTTTATTATGGTACCATAGGTTTTTTTTTTAATTGAAGTTTGATTTGCCAGCATATAGTATAACACCCAGTGCTCATCCCACCCAGTGCCCTCCTCATTGCCCATCACCCAGTTACTCCATGCCCCCATCCACTTCCCCTTCCACTACTCTTTGTTCATTTCTCATAGTTTTAATGAAATGAGTAAATAAATGAATATTGAACAAAGCTGAAAACAAACTCTTAAGATTTTAAAATGCTTCTTTTTCTATCTTTAATAGAATTTATGAAACAAGAGTTTCTCCTAGGTATAACCATATACAATACAGTAAAAATAATGAATTAGGAAAAGAGAAGATCATAAAATCTAGAGAGGAAAAGAGAGATCTAGATTCATGGGGAAAAATGTCAGAAATTATAACATTTTAACTTCGAGACAAAAATTATGCTAAACACATAGATTAATGCAACAGAACAGAAAGCCCAGAAATAAACCCACAATTATATGGTCAACTAATCTTCAACAAAGGAAACAAGAATATGCAATGAGAAAAAGACAGTCTCTTCAACAAATGGTGTTGGGAAATTAAAAAATGGGCAGAAGACATGAACAGATATTTCTCCAAATAAGATATACAAATGGCCAACAGACACATGAAAAGATGCCTAACATATATAAATAGGCCTGATATATATATATATATATATATATCATATCATATATATATATATGATATATATATCATGCACGTATGTACACAAAGAAACGCACAATGTCTTTTTAGCCATAAAAAGAATGAAATCTTGACATTTGCAAGATATGGATAGATCTACAGAGTATACTGCTAAGCAAAACAACCCAGTCAGAGAAAGACCAGTACCATATGATTTCAGTCATATGTGGAATTTAAGAAACAAAACAAAATGAACAAAGGGGAAAAAAAGAGAGAAACACAAACCAAAATTCAGACTCCTAACTTTAGAGAAGTAAATGTTATGAGAAGGGAGGTGGGTAGAGGAATGGGTGAAATAGGTAAAGGGAAAAGTACATTCATCTTTTTTTTTTTTAAGATTTTATTTATTTATTTATTTATTTATTTATTTATTTATTTATTTACTTATGAGAGAGCACAGAGAGGAGCAGAGGGAGAGGGACAAGCAGGCTCCATGCTGAGCACAGAGCCCGATGTAGTACTCAATCTCAGGACCCCAAAATCATGACCTGATCAAACTTAAGAGTCATATGCTTAACCAACTAAGCCACCCAGGCACTCAAGTACACTTATCTTGATGAGCACTGAGTAATTCATGGAATTGTTGGATCACTATATTGTATACCTGAAAATAATATGACTCTATTCTAACTACACTATAATTAAAATTGTTTAAAAATGGTGTTGAAACTTGAATCCTGTATCCTAATAACTTGCCAATTATATGTTAGGAATTTCAAGGTATTTTAGGAGTAGGAGATCTTAATTTATTTCCTCATCCTGTTTTGTGATAGGACTACTCTTTACATTTATAAAATTACTACAACAAATAAAAATCACACAAAAGAGAAAAGTACAAATTTCAGGAAAAGGTAGAACTAACCTAAGGTGGAAAAATAAAAAATAAGCATAAGGTGAAGCTATACATTTGACCCAAAAAGCAACCAATCAAAATTTTAGAATGGCAGTCAGTAGACATCTAAAGCAAGTAAGGCTGCATACACACAAATGGGAATTTCAGTCAAGAAATATTTGGTTAAGGACTAAGAAAACTTTAATGATAAGATTTTTAAATATTTTAAAAAATTTTTACAAATTACAAGAAATTATCAATAAAAACTAAGAGTCACAACAAAAATTGGTACGATTTTGAAAATTATGTGGATTATAAGAATAAAGTCAACTTGATTTTAATGTTTGAACCATTCTTTCTTAAACATCAGAAATTTAAAATCAATATGATTAATAAAATCCAATATATTATTTTATATTTTATAATGATGTTTATGAGGTCATTACTAATTTCATAATATTAAAGGCATCTAAGAATTACCAAGGCAGTGAGAATATTATGGGCAAAGATCTTATAAGAAAATATAATCTCTGTGGTAAGCCTCACATATTTTTTAAAGAGTTTATTATTTATTTATTCATTCATTCATTCATTCATTCATTCATGAGACACACAGAGAGAGAGGCAGAAATACAGGCAGAGGGAGAAGCAGGCTCCTTGAGCCCGATGTGAGACTAGATCCCAGGATGCTGAGACCACGACCTGAGCAGAAGGCAGATGCTCAACCACTGAGCCCCCCAGGCATCCCAGTAAGCCTGACATCTTAGCTGTATTTCCTATAAAACTATTTGCCAGTTCACAAAGAATATGTAGCACATGGCTGAGAAGTTGAGAAGATAGTTACAGAGAGTAGGAGTTGGGAAATATTTTGATAATCTCCTAAAACTAAAGAGAGAACAGTTTTGAGTTCTGAGATGGCAAGGTAACCATGCCTTAAAGAATCAGGATCCTTAAGAGAAATGAAGCATAGAGAAGTAAGCCTCATACACTGCACTCCTATCTTTGAGTCACTTGCACATACATAGACGCTACAGGATGAAAGGTTAAAAAGCATGCAGACAGATTAAGGTAAGCACAGTTTCTGGCAGTCACATATTTCTAGAGATAAAAATATATTTCAGGACCTCCCCAGGATATAGAGCACTTGTCAACATTCCAGACCCTCACCTTGTTGTACAAGTGAAGGGATATAGCCTAGAAATAAAAGCAAATCAGAAAAAGACCTAAAAACGCAGCTTTGATTCAGTTTCTGATTTAATTTAAGGTAGTCTACATCAAAACTTATTGATAGTCATTAACTAAAATAAACTTTCCAAATGTGGATAAGATTATCTAGAGATTTTTAAATTGTGCAAACAAAATATTTGGCATTTAATGAAAAATCACCATGCATAAAAGAAACAGAATCAACAAAAAATAGAAAGAGATCTACATTGTTAGTCACATATAACTTACAAAAATTCAAACTTAAAAACCCCTGTAGTTATTATTATATTTAGCAAAATACATGATTCCAGAAAACTAGAGTTCCAGAGAACTGGGCTCTATAAAAAAAATACAGTGATAATTCTAGAGTTGAACAATAAAATACCTATAATTAAGAGCTCAATAGATGAATTTAACACCAGAAATAATAGAGCTAAGATGAATAGTGAATTGGAAAATGGACCAATAGAAAACACCTATTGTGGAACAAAGAAAGTTAAACAAATGGAAAATACAGAAAGTAAAATAACAGACAGTTTATGTTTGAAAGAATTTTAGAGGGCAGCCCGGGTGGCTCAGTGGTTTAGTGCTGCCTTCAGCCCAGGGCGTGATCCTGGAGTGCCGGGATAGAGTCCCACGTCGGGCTCCTGGCATGGAGCCTGCTTCTCCCTCTGCCTGTGTCTCTGCCTCTCTCTCTCTCTCTCTGTCTATCATGAATAACTAATAAATAAAATCTTTAACAAAAAATAGAAATTCAAACACATAAGATATATATGTACACATATATATTTGTAAATGTTTGTGTATATACATACATATACATATATAGTAAGGATAATGCACAGAGATATGTAAAAATCTTAAGATAATATACATGTTTATTGCTGTACAATTTATATTTTTAAATGGTATTTTGAGTGTTCTTTATTTCTATCTTTGTGTTTTTACCCCAGAGTTTTCAACAATTATTTGTTATTCTTATAATAAGAAACAAAAACTATCTTCCAAAACATGTACATTACTTTCCTCTTAGTGCTCTTGAGATTACTGAAATAAAACAAATGATTTTCAGTCATGACAAGGATTTAGTAAAGGAATTTACATGCTGATTAAAGTAGAAATATCATGGATTTCTTGAGAGGAAAACACTAAGTGAATCTATGAGAGCTTCAAAATTTCATTGAGGATATTGCTGATTTTGATAGCTATGGGTCTATATTCTTAATAGAAGTACCACCACAAGGCTGTGGAGCAAATGAGAAGCAGGCTGCCTGGGAAGTTGAGAAGGAAAGCCCCAAGGAATAAAACTCTCAGATGTTAGAGTTGGACCTTTGGGGCAGTAAAGGAATCATAAATCAACCTCACCAGTGGTCCATAGAAGATGCGAAAAATAATATATCTGTAATCACTTCTGGGTGGGAAGTAATGAATGGAATTAACAGAATAATTGTTCCTAAGGAAAAGGAGATAAGCAATAGCTAGGTAAATACATGTATCTGTATGATATATAGAAACATTATATACAGATACATACATTTTTATAGTTATTTTTACCTGAACAACACAGAAATAGGTAAAATATGTCTTTTACCACCAGGCCCCCCAATTAACTAATATACATAATTTAGTAAATAAATTTTCAATGATATTTCTAGTCTTTATATGGCAATAAAACAACAGAAAAAATATAATAACTAACATTCTAGCACTTCCTGTATGCCAAGCACTGTTGAAAATTTTTCTTGATATCTTCCTTTGTGATAAATATGACTGTTTTCTTAATCTTATAGATAAGTGAATTAAACCACAGACAAGTTTAATAAGTTTCCCTATATCACACAGCTACAAATTGGCTGAACAAAGATTTGAACCCAAATGTCTGGCACCAGGTGGTTCATTCTTAACCATTAGGACAGATGATGAGTTAATTTGCTTATTTAATTGTTGAACAGGACTGTGTTCTAGCAACAGTTTTAGAACTGTGGGAATATAGCAGTGAATTATCTGCCTTCATGGAATTCATGAATTAGTAGGAATTAAATTAGTAAATAAGGCAAATAAAAACCTTGTAGGCTTTATCTTGGGAAATATAAAGTAACAAATGGTAAAGGGGAGAGGATTAGGGTTAGGTACACATAAAAATAGAATAACCATAATCAAATTCATTAAGAAAGTGAAATTTTAATGAAGACCTCTAAGAATTGAGGAAGTGAAGCAAGATGTTATGATGGGAAAGATTATTCCAGGTAGTGGAAATAACAAATGTGAATGCCTGAGATGGGACTATTACTGGCATTAGTAATGTCAAAATGGTCACTTGTGTTTTTGACAGAAGGAATGATATGGCCTATAGTAGGAGACAATGAAAGGCTAAATAATAGGTCCCAAAGACCCATAATCTGGTCTTTGCTGTGTTGGAGTGGGAAATGATGGGAAACTTTTTGGAAACTTCTGGGAAAGATACGAAAATACTATGAATCCTATGAATTCCGTTTCTAATAGGTACACTGATAAATCAGTTTTAGTAGCTTTTCAGTTTTCCCATGGTATTTGGCATACTAAGATTTTCTCAAATGAATTGAATGCATGTATTTTCCTAGAAAATCATTATGGGATGAGAGTGCCATGTATTTTTGTTTTGTAGAGCTTTTATTTCCAACTGATTTTTTTGGTTGTCAGAGTTCAGGGTAAAATAGGATCTAGTTATATATGTTCCATCTGCTGTCTTGATTGCATCTTATATTTAATAGCATATTCATTATCTTAAGTTGTAAAATTTTTTTATTAAATTATGATATGACATTATATTTCATAATTTTTCTTTTAAGAAAGGTTAAAGTTGAAAAAGAGCAAAAGAATTGCTAATATGTATCAGTTTATATGCTTTAAGCTTCTAGCAATATGACGTGTCAGTAGAAGTTATGTTAACAATAAGAACATTTAATTATTTCATTTAACATAAAGTCTAGAAACAGGCCACACAGAGTAGCTAAATTCTGTAGGCCTCTGTCAATCATGCTGTCTCTCATGGCTATCTAGTGACAAAAAAACAAAACACAAAACAAAACAGCAGCAGCAGCAGCTACAAAAGCCTCGTTACTGTGTATCATGTCTTCAAGTTTTAGCATACAAGTCAGAATACAAAGGCCCTATCTTTTTATTAAGGAGAAATATTTTATATAGGAGACTCTCAAAAGGCTTCTCATATGTCTCGTTGTCAACAATTCATCCCAAGCCCACTTGTAATGCAAGTTGCATAAGTGAATAAATAATACCATTGGGCTAGACCAAAGTTCTCTATTGAGTCAGGTAAATCTTTTTCCTGGTCTTTCTAAAGAAACACATAACCTTTACCAAAGTGTTTGTACACTAAGAACGTGGACATATGTAGACTTTGTGGAGGTGATTGGGCTCTTACTCTGAATTTACATTAATCTCATATGCAACACCTGTTCGCCTTTCAGAATGGGAGCTTATAAAGTTGAATTGATCAATTGAAATTTGACTAGATTTACTCACAATATAGTCATGTGACTCTTGTAACCCCTATTGTTTCCTCAGTTTTGACTACTTAGGTAGAATGGACATACTCCACTCAATCTCACAAAAAAACCACTTCACTCTCACTACCTGGAATAACAACCATTAATATAGGAAATATTAAACAAAACTTTTATATTGGCCCTCCTATTAAAATAGCATTATATACATGCTTATATGGCAATTCATTTTTACATGACTAGGGTGAAACTTTCAGGCTGCCTCACCATTAACTATTTTTGAGAAGAAAGGGGGAATTTTTTTTGTATTTAGTAACTGTATCACCCGATATAGTAGGTTTTTTTTATTTTGATGGTTCAATTATTTCCTTTTTAAAATAATGGGAATTATAGTACTGAGAGAAATTGAAAATATATCAAAATATTTCTAATGCAATTAACTCAGTACTGAGAAGGATATTTATAGGACTATATGTTTACAATAGGTCTCAAGTCAATAATCTAAGTTCCTACTTAAGAAAACAAAAAAAAGAGCAAAATAAACCCAAAGTAGGCAGAATGAAGAATATAGTAGAGTAAGAACTCAATAAAATTGAAAACAGGAAAACAGTAGAGAAAATGAACAAAACCAAAAGATATTTCTTTGAAATAATAAATAAAATTAATAATGAACCTCTAGCCAGTCTTCTCCATAGATCTCTCTGTCTTTATCTCTCTCTCTTTCTCTCTCTCTCTCCCTCTCTCCCTCTCTCCCTCTCTCTCTCTCTCTCTCTCACACACCTAATATCAGAAACGAAAGAGAGATTACTGCTATTAATCCTACAGACATTAAAATTAAAATATAAAATGAGAAACTCTATGCCCAGAAATTTCATAATTTAAATTAAATAGGCCAATTCCTTAAAGATACGAAATGGTCTACCAAAATTCATGCAATGAGAAATGGATAATATTAATTCATCTAAATATATTAATAAACAATCATTAATTAATAATCTTCCAAAAAAGAAAATACTAAGCCCCGGATGGTCTCAGTAGTGAGTTTTACTAACATTTGAGGAGGAAATTATCAATTCTCCATATTACTTTTCAGAAGACATTGTAAATCATTTGATGAGGCCAGGATTACCCTAAAACTAAAATGAGATTAATTATGAGTATAGAAAATTAAAAACCAATTATTTCTCATGAACACAGAGGAAAAATTGTCAACAATATAATTAGCAAATCAAATCCTACAATACATAAAAAGAATTATATAGTATGACCAAGTGGGATTTATTAGTAGTCTAAAAAAATTATTTGGTAAAATTAGTAGATGTAGAAAAAAAGTATTTGACCAAATTCAATACCCATTCATGACTAAAAACTCTGGGTACTAGGAATTGAAGGGGACTTTCTCGACTTGGAAAAAAGCACATGTAAAAACCTTCAGCAACAGCATGCTTAATTCTGAAAAATTGAATGCTTTCCCTTTAAGATTGGGAACAAGACAATACTTGCATTCACCATACTTATTCAAAATGGTTCCAGAAATTCTAACCAGCACAATAAGCAAGGCAAGAAAAAGCATAAAAGATATACAAATTGCAAAGGTGAAATAAAACTATTCTCATTTGCAAAGGATGTGATAGTCTACATAGAAAACCCCGAGTAATATACAGAGGAACTCCTACAACCAAGTAAACTCAGCAGGCTCCCAGGATACAAGATTAACACAAAATCAATCTCATTTCTATACACTAACGATGAATATATGGATACCAAAATTAAGAAGAAAATACCATTTATAATTGATCCCATGAAAATGAAATACTTGGATATAAATCTAATAAAACATTTAGGATCTATATGTTGAAGATTACAAAATCCTTATGAAAGAAATCAAAGAGGACCTAAATAAATGGAAGGAAATATATTCATGGATTAGAAGACTCAACATTAGCAAACTATCCATTCTTTCCAAATGGATCTGTAGGCTTAATGCAATTTTTATTAAATCTCAGCACATGTGTTCTTTGTTAAAGTATACTCTATAGTTAGAGTAATTAAGGTATTTTGGTATCAGAAGAGGCACATATAGATCATTGGGTTAGATCAACAGAAAAAAATGGAAAACCCAGAATTAGTTCTGCACAAATATGCTCTACTGATTTTTTACTAAGATGAAATAGCAGTCCATTCAATGGGGGAAAAATAGCACTTTCAACCAAAGGTATTGGAATAATTAGACATCCATAGACTGTATTCCATTCCCTAAAAAAGAACCTCAGACTAAACCTCACACTTTATAACAAAATTAACTCAAAATTGATCATGGACTTAAAGGTAAGCATGAAAATACAGAAATTTACAAAAAGCAAAAAAAGAAAATTTAAGCCTAGACAATGAGTTCTTAGACCCAACCTCAAATACATGATTTTTACAAATGAAAAATTGATAAATTTCCCTTTTTGAAATTCACAACTTTCACTCTATGAAAAACTCTCTTAAAGGGATTAATAGACAAACTACAGTCTTGAAGAAAATGTTTGCAAACCACATTTCTGACAAAGGACTAGTATCTAGAATATATGAAGAATTCCTAAAACTCAGTAGAAAAATGTGAAAAAATCCAATTAAAAATGAGCAAAATACATGAATAAATATTTAACTGTGAAGTATACAGATAGTAAATATATAGATGAAAGGATGTTAAACATCATATACCATTAGGGAAAAACAAATTAAAAGCACAGATATCACTACCTGTCAGAATGGCTAAAAATAAAGAATAATAATACTGAATTCTGATGAAGTTTCAGAGAAATTGGATCACTTATATATACTACTGGTGAGAATGGTAAAATAGCATATCTACTCTGGAAGATTATAATAGTTTCTTAAACAATTAAACATATAATGGGACCCCTGGGTGTTTCAGCTGGTTAAGCATCTGCCTTCAGCTCAGGTCATGGTTCTGGGTTCCTGGGATCCAATGGGAGCCTACTTCTCCTCCCTCTGCTCATTCTCCTACTTGTGTTTTCTCTCTCTCTCATGAATAAATAAAGTCTTTAAACAAACAAACATATAATGACCATGTGGCCTAGTGAATTTAATACTGGGCATTTATCCCAGACACCTAAGAACTTATATTTATACAAAACCTATAAACACATGCTCATAGTAGCTCTATTTATAATATCCCCAAAATGAAAGCAACCCAAATGTCCTTCATTAGGTGAATGGTTAAATGATCTGCTATAAATCCATACTATAGAATTCTACTTGGAAAAAAAAAAAGTATTGGTAACACAAAACTTGTTTGAATTTCAAGAGAACTAAGCTGAGTAAAATAGGCCAATCTCAAAATACAGTATATAATTATGTGATTAATTTTTATAACATTCTTGAAATTATAGGATTATAGAGCTGTAGAACAAAATTAGTAATTGGTAGGGGTTAGGGAGAAGAAGGAGAGAGGTGGATGTGGCTCTAAACAAGGTAGCACAAGGTATCTTTGTGATGAAACTGTTCTTATGTTGAATGTGGTGGCAGTCATATGATTCTATACGTAAAATAAAATGGCACATAACTGAATACAAACACACACATATGTACACATAAATTAAAATTGGTGAAATGCAAACATGGATGGTAGATTGTATCAGTGAAGTTTCCTGGTTGCATTATCTTATTCTAGCTAAGCAGGATGTATCTTTTCTGTATTACTTCTTAGAACTGAATATGAATCTATAATTATCTCAAATTAAATAGCCTTAAAAGTACCTAACAAACATTAAAAGAATAGTTTTTATAATTTAAAACTTTTAATTTTTTAAAAACAAAATGAAGACTATCAAATAATGTAGATTATAGCATAGATAATTATATATTATTCAAATTTACACTAAACTTCAATTTTAAATAACTTAATTACTAAACTATTATGTAAGCTGTGTTTTATAAAGTCAATGAAGCAAAAGAACTGAAGACAATTTTTATAGGTCTGACACTTTTAAATATCTACCATAAAATGATCAAAATGTGACATTTTTGTTCCTAAGAGGGCCATCTAGTTCTACCTAAAGCGAATTGTAAACATGTGAAACTCGTCCTAATTGAATTGGTTTATTAGGGTATTTGTGAAAGTTTAATTCATGCAAGTGACATTTAGTAAAATATATGTTTCCCATTTGCTAGCTTGTTTATCCTTACTCAACAACATATCACAACAAATTTACCACAAAGAGTAACTTGGAACAATTGCTTGTTTTTGCAAGATATTTTATTTGCTATTTTTATTTTCATAAATGTCTTGATGCTGGCTCTAGCAATTTTTCATTAGAAAATATATCTCTTACATAACCGATTAAACACAACAGTCTAGTTTCTTTAATGTAATTGCTAGCTATATGTAGTTCTGTTTATTTTGCAAGCATCTTGCATATAACCACATTCAGTTATCTTACCAATTGTAATAAAAATGCACTTGGGATGTATATGCTAAATACTGCCTCTTTTATCTTTTGGTTCGGAATCAGAAGAGTAAGGACCAAAAGACATTGAAATTTATTTCAATGCATTCAAAATAGAAAATAATTTTTAGAATACTAATATAAATGTATTTGTTGGTAAAATCATGAAAAAAGTAGTATCTTTGGGATAAATATGGCATATAGGAAAACATTATAGATAATTAGAGTTCCAAATAGTCAATTAATTTTCATCCTATTTCTAAACACCTCACATCGAATCTCTGCAGCAAAGTATGTTCATGTACATGATTCATCTCATGCTTCAGTGGTCCCTTGAGTCCTAGGAGAGTGAAATAAGAAGCATGGATACAGAGACTATTCAGCATGTAACGTCACTCTTTGTGTGTGTGTGTATGTGTACACACACACACACACAGTGACGTTACATGCTGAATAGTCTCTGTATCCATGCTTCTTATTTATATATATATATATATATATATATATATACCGTAGGTATCTTAATTCAGAATATCAGTAACATCCCAAGTAGTCTTCTGGTATTTTCAGTATTTCCACCTCTCCTTCCCAACAATAGCTTTTAAACACCAACATCTATTTGACAGTATGGGTTTTTTTTATCTGATTTAATATATCATCCAACAGGTATATTAAAAAGCCAAAGCCACGGTGGAGGACAGATACCTAAGGGAGACTGAAATGAAAGGCAGAGAGATATGACAAATCATTACTTTGTGAAAATTTGATAATGAAAATTTGAACACTTAGAAAATTGTTTTTATTGGTAAAGTTTTCACTTGCCTTTCACTTAACGCTATTCTCTGCCATTTTCCTTTCATAGCCTTCTTTTCTTCTACATCTGCTCTCCCCAACCTTCTGAAGATGCTTCTACCTTGTATACTGTTTCCCTTAACTTTGGTTCGGTAAGTCCTTCTCTAGATAAGCATGCATACTGTATAGCTGTATTTCAAAATACATTCAACAAAACCAATTCTATTTCATAAAAGCTATAGGATGAGTAGTACTTGTTTCTTTCCACTTATTTTCGGTAATTTTGTGTTTACAGAAATCTGCATTATAATAGTGATAGAATAAAATATAATAATCTATGTGTTTTAAATAAGAAGCACTCCCAAATTCATCTGTCTTTTTGTTGGTATATCCCGCCTCTGGGAAAGTCCAAATGATTAGGGAAAAAATTTCAAATAACTTTTTATATCTTAAGAATTTAAGTCCCTTCATGTAGTAGTTGTTTTAACTTTACCAATAAACAGAACTGAGTGCCCCTTTAATGCCAAATACTCTATTAGGTGTTGCAGGAACCCATTAAAGGAAATACTGGGACTTTAAATAACTTCTGGAAATGAAAACACAGAACTATTATACTCTAAACAAAACGAAACATAATTAATTGAGGGAAATTAATATTAACAAAATGGTAATTGACAAAGGATTCTGGAGAGTACTAGTGTAGTGGATAAACTTAAAACATATTGAAAAGATAAAATAATATGAATGTATTATTTCTTTACTACAATATAGGATATTAATATTGGAGGTACCTAATAAAGAAAGTATGAATTCTAAAGATTTAAGCCAATTTGTATAAAATAGACTGTCTTCTAAACTTCTGTAATTGTGTCTAATATGTCAAGAGTATAATACCATTGATATATCTATGTGGAATGACTTGCAAGGACCATGTGTGGATCACACACTTATCAACCCATAGTCTTTCCCCCTAAATTTTCCTTCTTATTTTGTTGGGAAGGTCAGGACCTCAGGTTACCATTGAATCTCTCTAGCAGCTCTCACTGAGTTCTGATGTCAAGCTGTGAAGGCAGTTTTTCTAGCTGTAGCATTTTCCTATTGGCAGGCTCCCCAGGAAGCTATGCTGGAAGAATTTAAATTGCCCTTGGGCTTCTCATACAATGTATCCATCTTCCAGAAGCCCGGATTGAATGGCTTTTCTTTTTTCTTTCACTCACTTTCTTTTTATTCTTTATTATTTCCCCTAAATTTTATTCTATTTATGTAGAGGAAAATGCAAATCATATTCAATGGCAAAGACCTTTTTTATTGCCATCCTTGAACTTTTAATTTGGCTTTCTAATGAAGGTGAGCTCTCCTTCCTCAAATCACCCATTCTTCCTTTGAAATGTACTTAAAAATAATGAAAATTACAATATTCTCATGGAATTCATTTAATTTTTCCTAGTTTTTCAAAATATTTTAGTGTATAACTTAGAGAAAATAATTTGTGCCAGTGCTACTGTTGATTCACTTCTGGAATGTTTTGGGGACCTAAGTGAATTTCCACATCACTGTGTTTACTTCACAGAGGTTAAATACACTTGAAATTGTTATATTTGGGATAAGGGATGTTATCTATGGTTAGGAAAAATATATTAGTTATCCAAATTGTAATAATTATACATAAATGCCAAAAAAATTAATTTGTATGAAGTGGAATACTTTACTAAAGTGGGAACATGTGAAATTTAATATTAAGTTTAATCAATAACCTTTAAAAGAGTGTAAATATTATTGGATTAGTTTCCATACATTTAGTTTTTAAATTATAAAACTGTATTTCACAAGTTTATATATGAAAATGGAAGTACTTTGAAGAAACTTTGATGGTCAATATATTTTTGTTTTAGTTGCTTTACTGTATTTAACATTTCATATTGTTTTGAGCTTGAGATACCTTTTTTTTCTCATACTAGCAGCCCCAGACTATTCTTTAGCAAGTTTTGTGTACTAGAGGAATTCATCATTAGAGAGAGATAGCTTCTGACCATTCATCTTCTCTTAAACTATAACTTTTTACAAGCCTTAGATATAGTGTTATTTTTTTCATTTAGAAGATTTTAAGTTTTCTCTTGTATATCTAAACAATCACAAACTTAAAAAAACAAGAGGTAGAGTATAGAAAAATTATTCCCAAATTATTTGATAGTAAATCACTAACCTTATGCTCACCATTCCTGAATACTTCAGGGTATATTTTCTACAAATAAAAGGACATTCTCCTACATCACCACAGTGGGACCAATATAATAAGGAAATTTACATCGATAACACTACTACACCTGATCTTTACAACCTGTTCCATTTTATCAATTTTGCCTCACTAATGTTTGTTAGTAGGAAAACTGTACACTTAAGAATCACATCCTGAATTTAAATGCCATATTTCTTTAATCTTTATTTTGTAACAGTTTCTCAGGCTTTCCTTGACTTTCAGTAGCTTAATACTTTTGAAAATCGCAGCCTTGGGGATCCCTGGGTGGCGCAGCGGTTTGGCGCCTGCCTTTGGCCCGGGGCGCGATCCTGGAGACCCGGGATCGAATCCCACATCAGGCTCCCGGTGCATGGAGCCTGCTTCTCCCTCCGCCTGTGTCTCTGCCTCTCTCTCTCTGTGACTATCATAAATAAATAAAAATTTAAAAAAAAAAATCGCAGCCTAATTATTTTAAAGAATGTCTCTAAATTTGAATTTGCTTGATATTCCCTTACGATTATATGCAAGCGAAAATGTCACATATATGTGCTGTGTAGTTTTAATTGTATCCTATCAAGTGGCACAAGATTTCCATTTGTACCATGATTGATGATGTTCACTTTGATCATTTGATTAATGTAGGGTCTGCTAGACTTCTACAATGAAAACTTATTTTTGCTCCTTTGTAAATGTGATTTGGAGAGAGGCACTTTGAAAATACATTACTCATCAAACTTTCATCTTTATTTTATTTATTTACTGTGATAGCTGTATTATGGGTGACAAAAACAAATCCCAGTTTGCTCAGGATTGGGAATTCCTTAGCACTCAGGTCCTTCATTACCAAAAGTGGAACAGTTTTAGGCATATGTACATGTCTTTATGTTGAAAAATACTTCTATTTATTTTGAGTAAATACATAGAGGTAAAATGCCTGGAAATTACGGCAAACATATGCTTAATATATTATGAGACTTTCAAATATTTTTCCAAAGTAGTTGTACCATTTTAAGTTCCTACCAGCAATGCGTTACATTTCAGCAGCATCACACCTACTACAAAACTTTGACAAATATACTTATCATTTTAGCCATTCTTATAAATGTGTAGGTGTGGAGTCCCTTATGATGATTTTGGTTTATATCCCCCTGATGGCAATGATGTTAAACACATTTTCATGTGTTTATTGGCTAACTTATTTGTCAAAATATTTATACTTTTTAAGAAAGTTTGTTTACCTTCATATAATTCATAAGATTTCTTGAAATATCTGGCTACAGATATGTCACATATATGTACTGAAACTGCTCCCATTTGGTGGCTTGCATTTTTGTTTCCTTAATAGCATCTTTTGAAGATAAAATATTCCTATTTTAAGAGACTCCAATTTCTCAGTTTTTCAATTATGACTTGCATTTCTGTCTCTTTCCTAAGAAATCTTTGTCTACCCAATGTAACAAAGATGTTCTTTTATGTTTTCTTCAGGAAGTTTTTTAGGATTTTAGCTTTCAAATTTAGGGTCTGATCCATTTTAAGTTAATTTTTCTATATGTTCGTTTTTCCCCTAGATGTATAACCAAATGGTTCTAGCAAAATTTTATAAAAAGCTTTTTCTTTTGCCATTGAATTGCCTTGACAACTTTGTTGAAAATTAATTGAAAATATATTGTTGGGCCTAGTCTATTTCTGAATTCTCTTCTGTTCCATTAATCTGTGTGTCTATTCTTTCACCAATATCATACTGTTTGCTAATTGTACTTTAATATTATGCCTTGAAATTGGGTAATGTAATCAGACCACTGGGTACTTCTTTTTCACAACCACTTTGGCTCTACTGGGTATTTATATATCTATAAAATTTTAGAATTATCATTAATTTCTCCAAAAATATCTGTAATTTTGACAGTTATTACCTTTAATTGATACAATTGATTTTCCCCAAATATAACAAGATATGTTCAATTTTAATGTTCTTTGAGTTGGCAGTGTTCTGTAGATTTCAGTGTAGAGATATTGCATGGCTTTAGTGAATTATTCCTGAGTATTTTATATCATTTTTCTATTGTAAATGAAACTTTTAAATTTTCTTTTTCAGTTGTTTTCTGCTAGTTTAAAAAGCATACATTCCTTTTCTTACAAATGGAATATAGATATTCTAACTTTAAATATCCTTTTCTGTTAATTATATCAGCTGTATCATACTAAGGTCAATTCTTGTTATTTTCTTTTTATAATAATGAGTCCTATTGTCTGTTTCTTTGCCTACTTGATGGTTTTTAGCAGGATACCAGACAATGTAGATTTTCCTTATGGGTGCTAGATATATCTGCATGCTATAAACATTCTTGAGTTTGTCCTGGGATGCTGTTAACTTCCTCAAAAGCAACTTAAAGCTTTTAAGTCTTGCTTGTAAGCTTCTCAGTGGTACCAGTGGATTATTTTATCTAAGATTTATTTGCCCTCCCATCTGAGACAAAACCCATCTGAGTATGCCAGTATCCGATGGAATGCAAGGTTTTCTAATCTGGCTGTTATGAACAGACATTATTCTTGGTAGTTTGTGAGCTGGGGTTGTTTTCCCCTTTAATCCTTTCAAGTAACTCTTATTATTTCAGATAATTTATTATTTTTCAAGAATATCACTGAATACAGAATTCTGAATTGACACATTTATTATCTTTTTATTTCAAGACTGCAAACATATTATTTCACTATCTTTCAACCTATGTGACATTTGATAAGAAGTAAGTTATCATCCCTATTATGTTTCATGTTTATGTAATTTATAATTTTTATATGATTTTTTTTATTATTCCCCCTTTCCTAAAATCTTTCTGCTTTTGTTCATTTTCCTTAGCTCTCACTTAAGATTCTCTCCAAGATTTTATAACCGTTTTTTGCTGCAAAACCAGTTTATGAAGAATGTGCATCCCATTGGAGATACATCCTTAGGCAAAGAGATAACAGAAGGCCGGGAGATGACATATTTAAAGTATCGTTTTAAAACATAAAATAAAGTAATAAAAATAAGTAAATAAAGAGAACTATCAACCAAGAAATCTATTCCATTAAAACTACTATTCAAAAATAAAAGAATGATAAAGACATTAACTGACAAATAAAAACTAAGAGAATCCAGTGTTAGCAGATCTGCCCCCCTAGAAATACTAAAGGGAGTTTTTCAGGCTGAACTGAATGGATAATAGATGATGACTCACATCTGCATGGAGAAGTAAAGAGAGTGGTAAAGATGATGGCACAAGTAAGTATTAATGATAGAATATATATAGTATTCTTTGAAACTCTTAGCTTCTCTATTCTCATTGAAAAGATAACTGTATAAAGCAGTAACTATAAGTCTATATTGATGGGCTATGATGTATAAAGATGTAATTGGTGTGACAAATAGTTTTACAAAGGAGGGTAGAAGGAAGAGAACTGTATTGGAAGAAGATTCTGTGTACTAATAAAAGTAAGTTGGTATTAATTAAATGATGTTGTTTTAAATGTTGGAATCTAATTGGAATCCCAAGGGCAATAACTAAGAAAGAAAGTCTAAAAAATGTAGAGGAGAAATAACACAGGAATTGGAATGATATACTTTACAATGTCTGCTGAAAATAAGCATCTACATAAAGCCAGAGATTGGTAGAATTGGTTTTTAAAAATCTTATTCACTGTATCTTATGTATAAGAAATAGCTTTAGATTCATAGAGGGCTGGAATGGTTATCCTAACATCAGATGAAATAGATATTAAGAAAATATTAATACTAGGGAAAGAAAGGACATTTCATAAAGGCAAATGGTGTAAACCATTAAGAAAATGTAACAATTAATTTAAAGAATATGTAACAATTATAGCCATATATGTACATAGGGGTAGACTACAACATACATGAAGCAAAATTGAGAATTGAAAAATATGTAACTAAACAACATCCCCATATTATAAGGGAAAAAGATTTTAAATCAATGATCTAAACTTCCACATGAATAAAACAGAAAGGAAAAGAGTAAATTATACACAAAGCAAACATAGGAAAGGAAATGAGAAAAACTAGAATGGAAGTAAATAAAACAAAGAGGAAAATAATGATAGAGAAAATAATGAAAATCAAAGAGAGCTCTTCAAAATATTAACAGATTTGCAATAAAAACTATACTGATTAAAGAAATATTAGCAGATTTAACAAATCTTTAGACTGACCAAGAAAAAAAGATTTACTAAATAGAAAAATACTAATAGAAAAATTATTAAAATAGAAAATGAAAGACAGAACATTGGTCCTGACATTACAGAAATAGAAAGATTATAAGGGAAAGGGAGCAGTGTCAACAACAGTATATCAATAAATTAGACAAGTTAGATGTCACAGAGTTTTTTTTGTTTTGTTTTGTTTTGTTTTTTGATGGTGTTTGACATGAGGAAAATAGCTATCATTGAAAAGTTTTTTTTTTTTTATTTTGGTAGATGCCCCTTTATCTTACCCTTTGCCTAACTATAACACAGATTTTATGTTCTTGTTTTGGGTCTATACTCAGTTGATATTTCCAGATTGCCACCTTCTTCAGCTCCAAGAGATAAAAAAAACCCCAGGGAACTCACTACTGTGCTATTTCTTGTGTACTGATGTCCTTAGCTGGTCTTTCTTCTCTTCACACTTCAGATTTTTTTTTATATATGTAATCCTCAGGATTCTTTATTGTTACTAATAAATTAAGTATTAAAAATGGGTTAAATAAGTGATGTGAATTAAGGAGTACACTCACTGGGATGAGCACTGGATATTGTATGGAAGTGTTGAATCTCTATGCAGTACACCTGAAACTAATATTCCACTATATATATAGTGGAATGATAATAAAGATTTTATTTATTTATTCATAAGAGACAGAGTGAGAGGCAGAGACACAGGCAGAGGGAGAAGCAGGTTCCATGCAGGGAGCCCGATGTGGGACTTGATCCTGGGACTCCAGGATCACGCCCTGAGCCAAGGCAGATGCTCAACCACTGAGCCACCCAGGCATCCCTATTCTATTGTATATTAACCAACTGGAATTTAGATCGAAGCATAAACCTCCCTGAGGTTTTTTTTTTTTTTTTTTTTTAAGATTTTATTCATTAATCATCAGAGACAGAGACAGAGAGATAGAGAGAGAGAGAGAGAGGCACTGGCAGGTTCCCTGCAGTGAGCCTGACGTGGGACTGATTCTAGGTCTCCAGGATCACGCCCTGGGCTAAAGGCAGCACTAAACCGCTGAGCCACCCAGGCTGCCCCCTCCCTGAGTTTTAAATGTAGTGTTAAAACCATCTATTTATTTTTATTACTTCTGATTTGTTATTATTAGAAAACTTTACTAATGGTATTACTATATGGAAATGCTAAAGACTTTCTGGCCTTAAACATACTCATTTTTTGGTAAAAGATTCGTGTGCTATTGACAATTGATCACTGTTATGTTTAGGGTAGCTCTCTAAATGTGTATAGATAAAATTTGTTAACTTGTTTGTTGAAATCTTATATATTCTTATGATTTTTAAATTTATTTTTTAATCTCACGATCACTGTAGTATATTACAATGTCACTGTTAAATTATGGATGAGTCTGTTTCTCCTTGATATTCTTCTTAAATTTTTGTTATAGAGTTCAAGCTTTGTTATTAGGTTAATGTAACATCTTAGTTTTTACCTTTAATTTTGAAAACTTGTTTCTTTTTTCATCATATAGTAAACCATGACTTTGCTTTCCTTAATAATTTTACTTTTTCTCTATCTCTTCTGATAGCAGTACTTCTTTTACAGATTTCTTTTTTTTAGTGTTTATCTGTTATGTTCTTGGAGTTTTGAGTCACATAATTTTAGTGTGTCCTTGCACTTTTTTATTTTATTTGATTTTATACATTTTAGGTAAATTTAATCCATGTTAGGGAAAATTGATATATTTAAACTGTATTGCACCACGCTTGTGTTTTCTATTTGTTATAAGTTGTCTTTTTTTTAAATTTTTATTTATTTATGATAGTCACATAGAGAGAGAGAGAGGCAGAGACATAGGCAGAGGGAGAAGCAGGCTCCATGCACCGGGAGCCCAACGTGGGACTCTATGCCGAGTATCCAGGATCGCGCCCTGGGCCAAAGGCAGGCGCTAAACCGCTGCGCCACCCAGGGATCCCTATAAGTTGTCTTAACTTTATACTTTCTCATTTCTGACCTTCCATTCATGTCACAATGTATTTTTCATTTGATAAATTAATTTTCTTTGTAGTGGTTAACTTTATGTTCTAACATTGTATATCACTCATAAAATAATTAAAGTTGTTCAGCATATCTGTCTTCCTCACAAAAAAAAAAATGACTTTGGCATGCTTAAACTACTCACTAAAATACTACCTCCCATATTCCTTGTTACTGCCTATAGTTTTCTCTCTATTAGTTAAACATAAAATAATTTTACACAGTCTCTGTGTTTTACATAAAATATTGATTGATTGATTGATTGATTGATTTTTTTAAAGATTTATTTATCTGAGAGAGAGAGTGTGTGTGTGTATGCTCATGCATGGGTGAGGGACAGGGAGAGAGAGAATCTCAAGCAGACTCCCACTGAGTGTACAGCCCCATGTGGAGCTCCATCACATGACTCTGAGATCATGACCTGAGCCAAAAACAAGAATCTGAGGCTTAACCTACTGACTCATCCAGGTGCCCCTACAGGAAATATTGACTTATATATGTTAAATGCATATTTTATTTTACAAATTTATTTTTCAGACTCCATTTAGACAGCCAAAGCATCATTTTCTTCTGAAATCTAGTTCAGGTGCTTTGTTACACATGGAGTGATATAGGCCTTGTTCACCTAAACAGTGAACCTCTAATCTCTACTGGGTTAGATTTGTAACTTTGTACCACCATCCATGTCACCTCTCCAAACGTGTGTTCTACTTCTGCTTCAGTCTTTTCATTTGTTCCTTGTTTATCAGTTTGGTTTTATGTTTTTATTATGTTTACAATAATTTTTTTTCTGTTGCTGGCCTGTAGTTGATAAGATTTCTTCCTGAAATCATAGTATCATAAAAGCGAATTTGAGAATTTTATAATTATTCTGTCATTTTCCTTTTAACTAGTGCTTCTTTAGTTATCTGGAGATATTGTTAAAATTTAGTAGCTCTGTGAGAAGCCTAGGATTCTGAACTTTTTGTTTTTGCCCATGCTGCTGGTCCATGAGCTACACTTTGAGTAATAAAGCTTTAAACATCTGTACCATTTTTTCACAGTGATAAGACTGATGATTACAACATTCTGCTTACTTTGATCAGGTTTGACCAAGAGCTCATTATGAGCCCTTCATTCTTTGAGAGTAGTCAAGTTTACCCCTGCCTTGGAATTAGCCCCTTTAGCAAATAGAGTAGGCTTTCAATCATTTAAATTTAATTTTGAGACAGTTGATGATGGATGTATTTCCATCTCTGTACTCTTAAAGTTTACATCAAATTAAGCTCACAACATGACAAAATGTGCCAGTTTACTACTTGTAACTGATCTATACAAATAATCTTGGATAATCAACTGGAAAGTAGGATTTGTGGGTAAAATATATGTAGTAGTTCATGACAAGCACATGCTCTTTAAGAAAGGATTTATTTTTTAGTTCTTGACTTCTCCAATATCTTTAACGTTAGTAAAGCCCTGAATGAGGAAAATAGCATCTTTCTATTTCTATCGGTTTACAACAAAAATTTGTGTATAAAAGCACAACTAATTCTAAGATTTGTGAGACTTTGAGTAATATATTTTTACTAACTCTACAATAATACGATAGTGAAACCAATGCCTGACATTCATATAAAACCCTTAAAAACCATTTATGTTTCAAAGCAAAAGTCGCCCTTGTCTTCTGAATGCCAAGAGGATGATTTTCTCAATTTGTGGACATGTGCTGATACTCTTTCCATTCCTCAAATAACCCAAGGCTGTTCTGCATTCTTGTTTGTCTTATGTGGCACCCTGCCACATAAATATGTAACTCCATAACAGTGGAGTTCTTATTAAAGCAACTATATTTTAATTGCTAAAATGAATGCTGAATAGAATGGAATCAGTAAAGTTGTGACTACTTACATTTTGTGCACATTGTACTCTGGAAAAAAATGCTGTCAGGTGGCTAGTAAATGGTGAGTTTACATCTTAAATTTATGGTAGAAGCTAAAATATATTAATTCATGAATAAGAGTAACAGTTTTTAGCCTATTCTCTTTTCTTACTAGGAAAAGTCCAGTTCTTCCTAAGTAGTACTATTTTACATAATAAAATGGCCTTGAGGAATTCTGCCAATGTCATTTATAGACAAAAACAAGTCTTCCTTCAGCATTAGTCATACAGTGACATTGAAAACTCTTTGGCTTATATAAACATATTCATTGTATTCATTAAAGTAAAATTCCATTCCCTTTTGCTTTCAGTTCCATATGTCTCTACTCCACTCCCCAGTCAGTGATGCAGCACAAGAATCTTGCCCCAAACACACATTTGCTTATTTTGGATCCTTTCTTGCACTGTGTCATAGAACAGCTGGTCAAGTATAGCTACCTTCTGTGACTGTAATTCTAGTGCTGGGGAATAGTTCCTTCTATTTTTATATAAGAAATAAATATCATTTTCTTATAGACTCCTAGAATAATCTTATATCATCAATTGTTACTCTAAAATAATTAGGGAGATTATGAGAATTAGGATAGCATTACTAGAACAGACTGTAGAACAGATAATGTCATGACAGCATTGTAAATGGACTTGCTTTCTCTGCTCAGAATTAATATTTGTCAGCTATCATTTTAAAATACCAAGCTGAAAATTCCACTTACTACTTTTTTAAATAATTAGGATTATTTAATTATAAGTACTACATATGCTATTGATTCAAAAATAATGTATTATAATTTCAGTGTTTGTGCATAAGAAAAATAGTGACAGCCTGGAGGTGAAGAATAAAAGAAAGAAAGACAAAAATGTTATTTGTACATAGCTGGGCCTATTTAAATATTTAATAGAGACTATTTTAGAATTTTTCTATTGTGTTTCTTAGCTAAATAGAATTGCTAGTTGCATAATTTGCTAGAGATAATTTGAGTTTGTTGTGCATGGACCAAAATAAATATTTCTAATACTAGTTTGGAAGCTAATTTCTTTGAATTTCACACTTCTGTTGCCTAAATACAGGACATTTTATTTACACTAAAATTGTGATTTTTTTTTTTCAAAAGCCAACTATAAAATGCAAATTTTAGAGGAGCAAAAAACAGAATGAAATCAGATAACATTAGCCTAAAATCAATAACTTTGAGATTAAATGCCAAACAAAATTCGTATTTCTTTCAAAGCTTTGGTACTCCAAAATATGTGCCATTTTAGTATTCTACTTACTGTTTACCGGACTATAACAACAGATATTTGCTACGGTTTATGTTAAGTAAGCCAACTGAAATGATGGTTACCAGCCTTTTAAACTTCAGGGCGTTTAAAAATGCCTACAGTTTTGCCTTTTAATATTTTTGAAAAACTGGGCCGTTTTGAAGAGAGGTACATAATCCTTCTCTCTGCTTGGCACAGCTTGCTAAACCTAATTTAATGAACAGAGAAAGGAGAGAGGCAGGGATAGTGAAAAGCCCAAATTCTGTAAAACTCTGTATGATGCCCCTGGAATAAATCTAGTGTGGGAAACCAATGCTCAAACACCCTGAGGAAACAGCCTTTGTTGATTTATGACCATACAGTATACACATAAAAATAACTGAAATATCGTTATAGGACACAAATAAATAAGAGTAGGGATTGTTACACACCAATATTTCTTGGGATGAATCATGATTAGAGCACTGCGAACAATCCAACATGTTGAACTATAAAAAATTAAAGTTGAATCAAAAGCATCAGAGTAGGCAGCATCACGAACTCATTCTTTTTGTTTGAAGGTATAAGTTTGGGCAACTTTTGTGAATAAGAGAGTTCTAAAAGTGTGTTTCTGGGTACAATGTGTCAAACAATAGTTATAATGTCAACAAACTTGTCATAGAAGTTATGAAGGAAAAAGTCTTTCAGTGAAGAATGATTTCTCTCTAGGCATAAAAAGGGAAAATCAGAAATGCGATAATTAAATCTCCGAAATCAAGAGTTCCTCATTCTCTTTTCATTTAACTACTTTGGAAGAAATAAAGAAGAAGAATAATTTGAAAACATGAAGAAAGAAAAAGATAGCAGAGGAAGGCATCAAAGGATAGTAGTTTTCCCCTCTAGAAATGGAAAAGTGGTATCAAAGCCACCAGAAGAGGGCTGTAATTCCACTTCAAGCAATCAGTCTCAGAAAAATGAGTTCTAGGTTTCCAATAATATAATTCAAATTTTGGAAAAAATTTTATAGATTTATTTACTTAAATAAATGTTTTACTGATCTTTCTACTAAAGTGAACACAATTACTTAAATATCCTCCCTTTCACTATAGAGCTCTACTATTCAATATGATAGCCATTAGCCATATATTGCTTTTAAGTACTTTAAATGTATCTGGTTTGAATTGATATGTGTCATTGTAAAATGCTCCATTTCGAAGACTTAGTATAAAAAATGTAAAATATCTTAACATTTTATATTGATTACATGGCAAAATTATAATATTTCATAATCAGTTTAAATAGAATACATCAAAATTAATTTTACCTGTTTCTTTAAGTTTCTTAGTGTGGTAATAGAAAGTTAAAAATTACACACATGGCTAACATTTGTGGCACCAGTTATATTTGTATTGGACAGTGCTGGCATTCTGACCAAGATTGTCAGATACAAAAGTGGGATCCATACCCCAAATCTGATAAAATTCAGTTCCTTTTTAGAGACTTAAGACACAATCATGCATATGCACTTTCCTCTCAGGGATAGGGACAATTCTTTTTTCAAACCAATCAAAATTTTAACAGATAATTATTTACTTTCTCAGTATGAAAAAGGTGCTGCTAAGAAGTTGGGATAATAGAGGGAAAAAGAAACACACAGACCTTCCAGTCATGAAGTATGTATTTTAGAGAAGGAGATAGAAAATAAACAATATTAGTTACAGAAATCAGCTGATTTGGGTGCTAGAGAGAAGTGCAATGTCTTTTGCTCTGGATATGAGGGGGACTTAACCTAGTCAACATGTACCTCCTGGTACCATGTACACCACTCTGAACATAAAAGATGCTTTGTTTTTAATGGAAATAAGCAAAGAGTTTTTTTTTTTTATTTTTAATATTATCAGAAAGCTGTGTGTGGTTAGCCAGTGAGTTACATTTTAATTTAATATATCATATTTCAGGAATTTTAACAGCGTAAAGAATAAAAAACAAATACTTGAAAAATATGGTATCTCGAAGGCAACTGTATATAGTGAAGAAGGCTTTATAGATTCTGTGAATAGTTACCATACAATATAGAAAATAAATGATCTCATTATATTTCTTTATAGATTAAGTACTCTCATTATGCCTTTTAGGGTATGCTAAAGTTGAACTTCTTTTCAAGTAAAAATTAGAGACATTTTGTCTAGGGAAATATATCATGGATTCATTTGCTGAGATTGACAGAACTGCTGTGTTAATGTACTACATTCATTCCAGTTTTGCAAAGCATATTGAAGAAATGAGGGACAACACATCGGAAAGATGTGTTCAAGGAAAGATCATGTATTGTGATTTAATATCAATAAACCATGTACCATGTCTGTGTGTTTTCAAATGTTGTATATTGGCATATGTTTCCAAATGTTATAATCCTCTTACCTCTATCCAACTAATGTATTCACTAGTCTTCAGAAACCCTTAAGTCTTTTATCTATATAGATTTTTTATAGGTGTGCTTTTTACCATATACTGTGTTCATATATTTGTTTACCCATTCATACTGCACTCTAATATGCAGGAACTAGCAGTTTATGAGCTTCATAATAGATCAGTGTCTTAATATATATCATTATAGTATAGAAGCTTGGTTTTCAGTACATGGTCATTACATAAGTCATTGAAGATTCATTCATTTAAAAATATTGAAAATTTACTTTTTAGCAAGTATTTTTATGGGCTTCTAGAAAGTAATTCTAAAAGTAAAATAAGAAACAAAAGTATAAATTTCAGTGATGTAAACAGGTTTATGTAGTCAGTGTATATGAAAATATAAAATCTCAGTTACATAAAAAAGGTTATATAGCCATTGTATATAAAGTAATAAATATAGGGCAGCCCCATGGCTCAGTGGTTTAGCGCCTTCTTCAGCCTCGGGAGTGATCCCGGGGACCCGGGATCAGTCCAGCATCAGGCTCCCTGCATGGAGCCTGCTTCTCCCTCTGCCTGTGTCTCTGCCTCTCTCTCTCTCTCTCTCTTTCTCTCTCTCTCTCTGTGTGTGTGTGTCTGTCATGAATGAATAAATAAAATCTTTTAAAAATATAAAGAAATAATAAATATAGATATATTTAATACATAATATATATTCATCTCAGAACTTCTAGGAAAACAAGGAGCTAAGTGTTCTCTTGGTTAATAGGCTGATTCTTTGTCTTCTAGAGAAGAGGAAGTATTTAACAACTATTGATCTGGGTTATAGCAAATAACTTATAAAACATATTGTAGGACAGCACCTTTATTAAAGGTGTGTGCATAAATCAGAACTTTATTTGTTGCTGAAATAATGTTATTCTGGGCATATATGTGTTTTTATAGAGCACAATAGAAATAGTCTTTAAGAAGTCAATGAAGTAACCAAAAATTTATTGAAAGAATTTGCTACTTATAATTGATTAATTGGGTTCTAGTTTTCAGAAAAATGAAATAAATTGAGCCATTTCTCTTGGAAGAGTAAGAGAAGTCAGTAATTATTAGGAAATAATGACATGAATTGAGAAGTTGGAAAAGTTTTGAAAAGACTTTTAACTCATAGTATTTTTGCTCTATTTATTAATAGTAAGGAAAGCATGTGAAGAGATGGAGAGTGAAAGTTTCAACTTGGAAAAGAGATAGAAATCAAGAAGGGAAACTCAAGAAAGGTAATAGTTTGCAAAAAGTATTCTTTCTTAGTGAAGTTACTCTTCTTCCAGTTTTTTATTTTCTTAGTTTTTATTAAAGTATACTTCTCCAAAAAAAGAAAAAAAGTATACTTCTCTAGTTTTATTTCTATTCTGCTCCAGTTTACTTCTTTAGCAAATACATGAGTAGCTAGTTCAGTAACTAACATGGGCACTTGAGATGTGTCAGACACAAGATAAAATATCAGTTAATAGTCAAACGTGGTGTAAGTACAGATACCCCCACCCCCCTTACATAGTTTGGGATGCTGAATTCAAAAGAGATTGAATAACTTGCATGTGGTCACATGATAGTGGTAGAAATGAGACTAAAATAAATCCTTTTACGCCAAAGCTTTCATTCTCAGGTGTTACGAAGAGATTATAACTTCCCAGCTGAACTGTCTTTATCTATTCATTTATTTTTTGCTCCCTTCACCCAAAGGTAAATTCTAGATTCCCAATCCTTAAAATAATGACTGGTAATGTAGAAAATGTGAAGTAGATACTTGTTGAATAAACGAAAAGAGAGAAGGGGGAAAGAAGGAAGGAGGGAAGGGAGGAGAGAAGGAGGAAAGGAGACAAGAAAGGAAAAGTTCTGAATGAGATGTGTCTGTAAGTTCCCTCTTTTACACTTACTCTACTCTCTATACTTTACTAAGTATCATAGGCCTCTCAAGGGACTTCTTAATTATTTTGTCTTATTTTGTTTTATGCACCTGTGAGATGCACAACTTAAGCACTTTGAAATTTTTATCTGATCTTTTCATTCTCACTTAGAAATGGACTCTCAGTACTTAGAAGACATAATCCTAGTGTTAACAGTGACTTGTAGATAAATCACATAACAATTTGGTTCTAATTATGTCATTCCTCTCAACCCCCATTAGTGGTTTCATAAATTCAAGATTCTGAACTCTCATAGCTGACTATTACAAAATGGTGACACACACTTTGACATCCATATATGATATTACTCTGCTTTGAATATCATTTGCTGTCCTTTCTGCATGAAAAGCTTCTGCTCACCCTTCTCTACCCAGTCAGTTATCAGCTTCCTCGGAAACCTCATAGCAGTATGCTGCATATTCACTGTCAGCTCTGGAAGCCCTTACATAGCTGTCATCCTTACGTGTTTATCCTTTAACACATTGTATTGTCATAACTAGATGAAAAGTCTAAAATATTGAGGATCATGTTCTTCATCTTTAAAAATGCCATAGTTGAGTGCTTAACGCATAACGTGGGTTCAATATATTTTTGTCAATTATATGAATAAATTGTCTACAGGATTTCAAAATGGGCATAATAAGATGAAATATAAAAGACCTGGTAGGGTTATACTTATCAAACCATTGTTCATCATGAAATCCAGATGACAGGGAAAAATGGGCCTATATTTTTCAAAAGAGAAAAAATTTACTGTAATGAATATTAAATCATACTATCAGTATTATTCAACAAAGGCCTATTGCAAAAAATTTTGTTTTCTAACATTGTCCAAAAGAATTTTTTATAGTCTCTTATATATACTATATAATATATAGTTTTTACACCAGGGATGTTGTGCTCATTTATTTATTCATTCATCAATTTATTAAACAATGTTATTGGGTGACAGTGTGTTAGTTGTGAAATATAAACTATGTCAGATATTGCTCTTCCGTGTGAGAAGGCCTTGAAGCTGGTATGAGTGGAGTAGAAGACGTGTGGCTGTAATGGGGTGAGCAAAAGAGGTGTGAATAAGAAGAGTGTGAAAATTATTGAGAGTAGATTTTAAGCATTGTCAAAATGACAATAAAGAAGGAGTTAACTATATGAGGGAATGAAAGTGTTTATTATATTGATCTTGGAATAACCATGCTACCATGTATATGTATATCAAATCTTCAAGATGTACATTTTAAATATATGTAATTATATTTGTCAGTTTTTCCTCAATAAAGTTTGGAAGAAAAAAAATCTTCAGAAAAAAATCCTGGACATTGGAAAATAAACTAGTAATAAAGCATTAAAAAAGTATAGAGATGTCTGCAGAACTAAACCATGAATGATCATTTTATGAGTATGTAAATTATTCTGGTTTTAATCCCTAATAATGGCAAAATTAAGAGGTATTTTAAGCATGTTCATGGCAGCCCACTTTTTAAAATATGTATTTATTTGGATAACAAGTGTGAATGAATGAACGCTAAAACATTGAGGACAATTATCTACTATAATAATCTAGACAAGCAATGAAGAAGGAAAGAAAGATTTAAGGGATAAAGTTGTGAGAACTTACTGATAAATTGGATGCAAAGTATATAAAGTCAGTGGCTTAAGAAGAATTTCATAGTTAATATGGAATTAAAGAGGAGAGAGAATATCAGTTGCACTAAATTTTAAACAATTAACTTTATATCATGTTTAAATCTATTAAAAATTATAGCAGCAAGTAGAAATTTCAAAAATATTTTTGCCAGTGCAAATAGTAATAAGCATCAATTTGGAGTTTATCAATTGATCCACTTTTGATGTACTATTATGTTCTTAAATTTTGCAAAGACCAATTCCACCATATCCTAATTAGAGCTATCTACAGTTAATATACACATTTTCCTTGCCTTGGAATCGACTTTAGTTGGCTGTTTTGTTCCCCAACAAGCAGTGGAGTTGGAAAAATATTCTTCTGCTGCCTTGAGATAGAAGGCTAAAATGCCTGAAAAAACACAAGACCTCTTGATGTTTGTCACTTTTCCATGGAATAACCCCAGTAAATTGTGTAAGGAAAGTATCTCCGGGACAGTCATTAAAACTCACGACTTCTTATGAACCTCAGCCATCCAATTGAGCTGTGCCATATTCACATAACAATGTGCAGTTTGTAAGTCTGTACCTACGATTTCTCTTGCCTCAAGTTAAACCACTGTACCCAATTTATAAGTAAGTCTGACCCTCATCTTCACCATATGCACCTTTTGACATTGTCACTGTGGTGCCCTTAAATAACATGTTTGGATTAGGCAGCTCCCTCAACCCTCAGCTCAAACTAGCAGCCAATCAGTTATTGAAATGTGGATGCCAGAAATCAGAGAAAAAGCTAGCTTAATTCATGGACTCACTTATTTTATTTTTCCTATTTTTTCCATTGTGTCAAAATATACCTAAAGTTGACCATCTTAACTACTTTTAGGTGTATAGTTAAGTGGCACTAAATGTGTCTATAATGTTGTGGGACAGTAGCTACCATCAATCTCTGTAACTCTTCCATGTTGTAAAACTTGCAACTCGGAAGTTTCAACATCTAGAAATATCTTGAAACTCTACATCCATTAAAGTACCTCCCCATCTCTCCCTCCCCCATGTCCCTGGCAACTACCATGCTGCTTCCTGGCCTCTATAATTTTGACTCTGCTAAGTAGCTCATATATAAATGGAATCCTACACTATTTGTCTTTTTTTGTTAGTGGTTTATTTCACTTACTATAATTGGATGTGCTTATTTTAGACTGTTGTATGATGCAGAAGAAAAAGCTGCCACTATAGTGTCTAGTTGTCACATTAAAATTCTGTCTGTCCTCTGTCCCTTCAATCACACCCTTTGAAGTAGCAGACTTTGGACTGTCTACACTTTTCCCAGGAAACTTAAATAAAAGAAAATTATCCCTCAGCTCCAAGGTCTTCAGCTGTACAGTATGCTTCTTTTCCAATATTCCTTTTATGTCAACAAGGGAAGATTGGAATTATTTAGGAGCTTTGTCATGATTACAGTATCCCACATAAAATTTTAGTTTTTTGAGCCTTTCACAATTAATGTTTCTGCTTGTTTTCTTTTTTTAACATAATTTAGGATTAGTCAAGAAGCAACATTCTGGATTGAAATGTTGTTTCAGAAAACAAAATTACATGTGTCTGATGATATTATAAATGTTAATTCCAGTTTTGCATCACATACCAAAACGTCTGATAGATTTTTCTTGTTCTTTATCTTTTTCTGCCTGGATTGTGGGAGTATAGATCTCTGTAGCAGAGCATTTAAAACTCAAGAGACCTGATTGTAGATTGAAAGGATTAACCCCAAAGTAATGCTGCTATTATGTTTACCTGGCATTTTTAGTAAGATCATTTCAGATTCTGAAATGTTTTGAACTCCCTCTAAGACTGATTGCATTTGAATGAAGTGACCCTGAAATTATTGTACAGTAATTAGAAACATATTCAGTGGTCTAAACTGGCAAATCACTGTGTATTATTAACTGCTGCTCTGTTTGTTATGTAAATACTTCAGGTTGCTGCATTGTGCAATGCATGAATTGCTAAAGGGATAAATAATTTACTTTCAAGGCAGATGGCTGCCATTATCCAAGCTAACCCCATGTTCCATATAAAAGTATTGATATATCTTAACTAATTCTTTGAATTCTTGATCTTTCTTAAGTAAGTATTTTGGTTAATTCTTATCATAATCTGTGTCTACAAAAGTTCAGAGAATTATTCTCCCTGAACAAAAGAAAAGTGTGCATGGAATTGGGAGTCCAAGGGAGGAGATAAAAGGCCTATTTCTCTGCCTGTGTTCACATGATATTTTATTATATATTCTTTTATTTGTATGTATTTTTTACTATGTGTAAAGCTTTTATTTCCATTATTTTATTCATGAGCTAATTTGACTTATGGGTTCACATTAAGATATGACATTATGAAGATACTTCCTCAACAATTTGACTAATGCATCTCTGTTCTGCCAACTTATTCTTCCTTCTACTATTGAACTGATATTTTTCAATCCATTCTGATACCTGTGTCTTTTGATTAGAGCATTTAATCCATTTATATTCAGAGTAATTATTGATAGATATGAATTTAGTGCCATTTTATTATTTTGTCATTAGTTCTGTAGATTTTCTCTGTTCCTTTGTCACTTTTGTCTTTCTTTCCTACTCAAAGAGTTAATATTTCTTGTAGGCTGGTTTAATGGTCATGAACTCCTTTAGTTTCTGTTTGTCTGGGAAACTCTTTATCTTTCCTTCTAATCTGAATGACAGCTTTGCTGGGTAGAGTATTCTTGGCTGCATATTTTTCCCATATAGCATGTTGGATATATCATGCCACTGATTTCTTGCCTACTAAATTTCTGTGGAGAGATCTGCTGCTAATCTTATTTGTCTTCTCTTGTAAATTAGGGATTTCTTTTGCCCGGCTACTTTTAGGATTCCTTCCTTATTTGTGTTGTCTGCAAATTTTGCTACAATATGCCTTGATGTTAGCCTGCTTTTGTTGATTTTGGTGAGAGTTCTCTGTGCCTACAGGAATTGGATGTCTCTTTCCTTCCTTTGAATCTCAGTTATTGCATTATTCATTTTAGCTTGACTAGTTTTTAGGTCTCTTTTCTTTGCTGTAAAGGGCTTTCTGGTATCCTCTAAGCTTTTTCTCAAGCCAGATAGTATCCTTATGATTGTTGCTTTAAATTCTGAATCATTCATATTACTTCTATCTGTTTTGATAGACCCCTGGTCATGACCTTTTCTTGTCCTTTCTTTTGGGATGAATGTTTCCATCTTGGCATTTTGTCTAGGTTTTTGTTTTCTTCTCTGTGTTAAGAAAGGCTGTTATGTTTCCTGCCCCTGAGAGTAATGTCTTAAATAAAATCTTTTTTTTTAAATATTTTTTTCTTTTATTTTTTTTTTTTATTTATTTATGATAGTCACAGAGAGAGAGAGAGAGAGAAGCAGAGACACAGGCAGAGGGAGAAGCAGGCTCCATGCACCGGGAGCCCGACGTGGGATTCGATCCCGGGTCTCCAGGATCGCGCCCTGGGCCAAAGGCAGGCGCCAAACCACTGCGCCACCCAGGGATCCCAGTAATGTCTTTATTAAGAAAAGGTCATATATTGTCCAGGACCCTGTGCTTCAAGAAGTGTCTCTGATGTATGCTGTGTGCACTCTGCTGCTGTGATTTGGCTGATCTTTTCCTCAGGTCAGTTCTCTGCAGAGTGTCTCCTTGCCTGCAGAGGGGAGTGTTTGGACCTTGGCCAGAGTGTGGCAAGTTTTAACTAGGGGTGTTCCGGTCTGCTTGTTGAAAGAGACTTGATGGTATTTACAATGGAGATGAAGCTTTGCAGAGCTCATGGTTAATAGACATGGCATGGGGTTTTCTGCTGGTCTTTTGGGAGAGGGGTCCCCTGCTCTGGTTCTCAGGCACACCTGCCCTAGAAAAGTAGCACCTGCAGAATGCAGGGGGGCAGGGTTTGATATAAGTGGTCTAGGCTGCCACTGCTCACTCTGTGCTGCTTACCAAGTGTGCTTATTGTATTCTAAGGGCAGGGGGCGGGGGGGAGTTGGTGCCAGCCAGCTCTCTCATCCCTGGAGAGGGGAGTTCCTCGCATCTTTCCTGAAAGCCCTTACAGAAAGGTAAACAGTGTCCCTTCATGTGTCCCAGGTGTCCCTCAGCTCACTGCCTTCACCTTGTCTGTCTGATACATTCACCTTCCTGGCAGCACAGTCCACCTTGGGCTCTATTCCAGGTAGGCTGGCTGAATTTTAAAACTCCAAATGTTAAGTACCTGGGATGGCAGGGACCCATGCTGGTCCTCTGGGGATGGGTCTTGCCTCACTGGGACTGGTATAGGTTTGTCCCAGAAGGGCAATTGCACCAAAGCACATGATGTGGAGTTTGGAATAAAGCATAGCAAAGAGCCAGTGTCCAGGTTAATCACCCTCAACCAGTTTCTCTGCACTTATGCTAGGAGGTGGGGGAGAAAATAGTGCCCTGGGCTCTTTTGTCCCCTGAGAGACAATGCCACCTCTCTTAGATGTGCTTCAAGAATAGGGAAAAACATCTCTTGAAGTGCATCCCAGGGGATATGCAGATAGCACTGTCTGCCCTCTGGGTTATCTGCTCTCCTTTTCCACAGGAGCACTGCAGTGCCCTCAGAGCTCTACACCAGCTACACTGCACACTTCTAAAACTCCAGTCTATCATACCCACTGTTCGTAAAAACTCCCAAAAGTCAGCCCCTCTCTTTTCCCAGTCAGTGGTTTTAAGGAAATGTTTTCCTTGTGCAATCCTCTGTGTGTTCCTCTGTCTCATGTTCTCTCTCTCTCTCTCTATCATTTCTCTCTGTGACCAAGGCTCCCTCCCCTCTCGAGGACCCATGATCCATTTCTCCCCCAAGCCACAGCTCCACACCTCATACATTCCATAATGTGGCCTCTTCTCTCCCTCTAATTGTGCAGTTTGTTCTGTCAGTCCTCAGAACGAAAAAATCCTCAACAGAAGGTTTAGAGAGAACATATTGCAACATCATAAAGGCCATATATGAAAGACCACAGTTAGTACTATCCTCAATGGGGAAAAACTGAGAGTTTTTATTCTATGGTTGGGAATAAGACAGGATGTTCACTCTCACCACTTTTATAACATACTTGAAAGTACTTGGAAGTCCTAGCATCAGCAATCAGACAATAAAAGAAATAAAAGGCATCCAAATTGTCAAGGAAGAAGTGAAACTTTCACAATTTGCAGATGACTTGGCACTCTATGTAGAAAACCCAAAAGAGTCCACCAAAAAATTGCTAGGGCTGATACAAAAATTCAGTAGTGTCATAGGATACAAAATCAATGTACAGAAATCTGTTTCATTTCTATATACCAATAATGAAGCAACAGAAAGAGAAATCAAGGAATCAACCCCATTTACAATTGCACCAAAAACCATAAGACACCTAAGAATAAACCTAACCAAAGAAGTAAAAGATATATACTCTGAAATGTATAAAATATTTATGAAAGACATTGAGGTGACAAAGAAATGCTCGTGGACTAGAAGAAAAAATATTGTTAAAATGTCTGTGCTAATCAAAAACAATCTACACATTTAATGCGATCTCTATCATAATATCAGCAGCATTTTCACAAAGCTAGAACAAACAATCCTAAAATTTGTATGGAACCACAAAAGATCTTAAATAGCCAAAGCAATCTTGAAAAATAAAAATAGAGCTGGAGATATCACAGTTCTGGACTTTAAGTTGTATTACAAAGCTGTAGTCATTAGGACAGTATGATATTGGCACAAAAATAGGCACATAGACCAATGGAACAGAATAGAAAATGTACTCACAACTATATGGTCAGCTAATCTTCAACAAAGGAGGAAAGAATGTCAAATCGAAAAAAAGTCTCTTTAACAAATGGTGGCAAGAAAACTGGACAGAGGAATGAAACTGGACCACTTTCTTACACCATACACAAACTATAATTCAACATGGATGAAAAACCTAAATGTGAGACAGGAAACCATCAAAATCCTGGAGAAGAATATAGAGAGTAACCTCTTTGATGTTAGCAATGTCTTACTAGTTAGGAATCGTGAGGCAAGGGAAACAAAAGCAAAAATGAACTATTGGGACTTCATCAAGATAAAAATCTTCTGCACAGCAAAGTAAACAATCAGCAAAACTAAAAAGCAACTTTTGGAATGGGAAAAGACATATATGATAGAGGGTTAGTATCCAAAATCCATAAAGTTATCAAACTTAACACCTAAAACACTCAAATAACCTAATTAAAAATGTGCAGAAGACATGAATAGACATTTTTCCAAAGAAGACATACAAATCACTAAAAGACATATGGAAAGATGCCCAGTATCACTGATCATCAGGGAAATACAAATAAAAACTACAATGATATATAACCAGAATGGCTAAAATAAACACCACAGGAAACAACAGATGGTGAAGATAGGGTAGGAATGCAAACTGATGGCAACCCTCTGGAAACAATATGGAGGTTCCTTAAAAAGTTAAAAATAGCACTACCTTATGATTCAGCAACTATACTATTAGGCATTTACCTAAAGGTTACAAAAACACTGATTTCAAGGGATATAAAAACCCCAATGTCTATAGCAGCACTATCAACAATAGCCAAATTATGGAAAGAATCCACATGTCCATTGACTGATGAATGGATTAAAAAAAGTAATATGCTTATGCAATGGAATATTACTCAGCTATAAAAAAGAATGAAATCTTACCATTTGCCATAATATAGAAGGAGATAGAGACTATCATGGGAAGTGAAAGAAGTCAGAGAAAGACAAATGCTATATGATTCACTCATATGTGGAATTTAAGAAATAAATGAACACAGGGGAGAAAAAAAGGGGGCAAATCATAAGAGAGTTTTAACTATAGAGACAAACTGAGCATAGCTGGAGGGGTGGGGTGTGCGTTAAATGGTTGATGGGTATTAAGGGGGACACTTGTGATGAGCACTGGGTGTTGTATGTAAGTGATTAATCACTAAGTTCTACTCCTGAAACTAATCCTATATTGTATGCTAACTAGAATTTAAATAAAAACTTGAAACTACAAAAAAAAAAAAAAAAAAAAGGAAAGTGAACAAACTAAAACTGCATACAACAAATTATATGAACCTCATACACAGAGTTTTAAGCAAAAGATACCAGGAACAGATCAATATATACCTTATTATTTCATTTATAAGAAGTTCAAAAACACAAAAACCTATCTTTGGTGACCAAAGGTAGACACTGTACACCTTGAAAAGGTAGGAGTTAAATGGTTTTAAATGAGTATGAGAAGAGTTTTTGGTGTGCTGGTAATGCTATTTATTGATCAAAGTGCTTAGTACACAGGTGTGTTCAGTTCAGGAAAATTCATTTGGCTATATATGTACAATTTGTTCTTTGGGTATTTTGACTAAATTCAAAGATTCATCACTTCTTCCTGAAAAAGAGAAAATTGACATATCAGAAAGTAATAAGAGTCACTGTGGGAGGCTCTAATAACTCCAGCCTCTCTTGAGATAATTTAGTAAGACAGAAACTTGTTAATATTTTAAAAATGTGAATAATTAATTTGACATAATTTTTCTATCTCCCTTTTGTCCTGTCTTTTCCCCCCCTCTATCTACATTATTTGGGTTTTCTAGAAAAACAAAACCAATAGGTTATTTATATACACATACATAGTATGTGCATATATGCATACATACATACATACACACACATATACACAAAGATATTTATTATAAGGAATTGGCTCATGCTGTTATGGAGTCCTAGAGGCCCCACAATCCACTGTTGACAAACTGGAGAATCAAGAAAGCCAGTGGTCTAAGTTCCATACCAAGTCTGAAGTCTTGAGAACCAAAGAACCAATGCTGTAAGATCCAGTCTGAGGACGGAAGAAGAGTTAACAGATGAGTCAGGCAGAGAGAACAGATTATTATATGTAATATAATATATAGTATATATATTTTCACTTTACTCAGTAATGATGTTTAGTCCTGGAATTTTTTGGAGACATTTTTTTATTCAGTAATTCACAATTCAGCAATATCAAATCTGTTACTTCTTTCCCCATTTTGGGTTTCTAATTTATTATATATTAAAATCGTAGACATTTTGTCTTCAAAAAAATCATCTTATTCAATTTTTATAAAATCATTACTTTTCATTATGATTCCAATATCTCTTTAAAATTTTAAAGAATTTCTTAACAATATTTGTTAAGAAACTGATATTCTGTAACTAATAATTATCATCACTATTATTTTTAGCATTCTGGCTCATTAATATGTTTAATGATTTTTAAAAATATTATGTCATATTGTTTAATTTTTAATTGGTTGGAGTTTCTGGAGGTTTTCATTTGAGGATCTTTTCCTTAGTATATTTGTTTCTATCAGGCACCTATGAGCACTGCCAAATTGGTGCTACACTAAAATAAAATATTAACTAGTGTGCTTTGAACCATACAGGTAACATGAATTCATGGACCAGATTCAGGTTCATATGTGCATATGGTTAGATAGTCTTAAGGGATACTTATTTTATTTTGCCTGTTCTGTTGTAAGTAGAATTTGAGAAAGGCATATATTCTCACTCTGTAAAGGGTGATTTTTCTCTGCAAAATGTTATTCTTTGGGGTTCCAAGTTTCATGAGAGGTAGAAGTGGAGTGTCTCTCTAATATGACCCTAAAATATTGACAATATTAAAGCTGTCTCTCTTGTACTCTAATCCAGACCCCTTTTAAAACCCAGGCTTTATCCTACCAAATATCCCCAAGGAAAATGCCAGGGTCAGAGCTCACTTTTTTTTTTTTTTTTTTTTTTTTTTGTTATACAGCTTTCTTAACATTTGTTTAATTGGTTTCCCTGCCATTCCAACCATGGAATAAAAAAATTGTAACATATTTTATGGAGAAATTATTCAGTGTGCTGGATTGAGAGGATTTCCTCAGGAAATTCAGTCAGCATTTGCTACAAATTTAAGCAAGCAATCTTTCTAAATTTTTAAAAATGTGATTATTTGACTTACATGAGTAAAATCTTTCAGTGGATCACTTTGATTTTAAGATAAATTAAGGAGTACTGAACCTAGTGTCTAAACCTATCTCTTCTGCTTAATCTCATTACATCCCAACTCATGCCCTTGATATCAGCAAGTTTGACTTATGCACTTGCATTGCTCTAAGCATGCCCTCATCTCCATGACTGTGCTTTGATAATGCTGCATAATAAAAGACCCTCAAATATTGATTGGTAGCTAAAGAAAGTTCATATTTATTTTTTTATGCATGGATATGGATATCTGCTTTAGTTTGGGCAGATTTTGAAGCTGGTTGAGATAAACTTGGCCTGACTTCAGGCTTTAGATTCAGGGCACTATTTGTGTTCATTCTGGGCCTTACACTAAGGGAGGAATGGCTCCTGAAACATACCTTTTTCTTGCTGGTATTCAGAAACTCAATATAACAGAGCAGGAACACAAGAAGCCTTGGCTCAGAAGTGGAATGCTGTTATTTCTCTTCTCTTGTCTTCTCTTCTTTCCTCTGTCTTGTCTTCTTTCCTCTCTTCTTTCTTTTCTTTTCCTTTTTCTCTTTTCTCTCTTCTCTTCTCTTCTCTTCTCTTCTCTTCTCTTCTCTTCTCTTCTCTTCCCTTCTCTTCTCTTCTTCTCTCTCTTCTCTTCTTCTTCTTCTTCTCTTCTCCTCTTCTTTTCTTTTCTTTTTTTCTCTTATTTCTGCCTGCAAAGAAAGACATGGTCAAGTGGGGTGGGGAAGAGTCCTGCCTATAATGAATTATGTCAGGGGAGGGGAAGTTATATTATAAGAAAATGATACAATCTAACAAATCTCTAAAAAATGACATTATCGCCTAACAATATCCATTAAAAAAAGATATAGAAATAAAAAGGACAGTTTTTACCACGAACGTTAGAACTTATGTTTATATTACTCATTATCTTATCTGCAGAGGTGGTTATGTCTAACTTAATTGATTTTATTATATAGTTTATAACAGTATATTTTGAAGTTTTAGAAATTAGTTGATTTACTTCAATTTTTTTTACAAATTTGCAGTCTGAATGTGTCATATACAACATGATGATAATCAGCAATGTGTTATTTCCCATTATCCTTGCTCCAAAGTCATTTTCTCTGGAATTCCATATCATTTGTAAAATTTTCATCTCTTATTTTCTGTTTTTCTAAACCTGAAAATTAACCTACCATGAGATTTCTCCTAAATGCTTCTTTTTATTTTTTAGCTTCTGGTAAAATATTTTATTAAATATAATTATTGGGATAGACCAAAATTAAAAAGTAATATAACACAGTATATATCAAGATCAAGGTCTGGATATTTATTAAAGCAACTTCAATACTATATAAAGAGTACTTCATTGTATTTCATAGGTACCAGTATATAATTGCCTTGGCAATGTTAGACTAATATATGTCAATTTATGTCAGTTAAAAAAGTTATTTGCTATAGAGTGAATGTTTATGTCTCCTCAAAATTCATATGTTGAAGACCTAATGGTACTCAGTGATAGTATTTGGAGGTGGGGCCTCTGGGAAATAATTAGGTCATGAATACAGAGCCTTCCTACAGTGCCTTTATAAGAAACATGACAGAGATATCTCTCTTTGCCATGTATGTATACATAATAAGATAGCTATCTGCAAACTAAGCTTTCGCCAGAACCCAAACATGCTCATACCTTGGCTTTGGACTTTTCAGCCTCCAGAATTGTGAGAAATAAATTTTTGTTGTTTAAGCCACCTGGTCTGTAGTATTTAGTTAAAGCAGCCTGAAATATGTTGTTGTTTCATTACAACAGAAAACTAAAATTCATTTTAAGGTAAGCAAAAGAAGTGGCCAGAATTAAATACATTAAATACATATAAGACACATGAGGATTAATTGTTCATTTTTCAGTATTTAATTAGTCAATTTAGGCAACTACTATTATAACCAATTAGTTGCTTAATTTGAACTAATTAGTTATCCAACTAAAACTGCCATTTAACTCGAATGAAATAAGTGAAACAATCTCTGTATAGATATAATCTAAGATATATCTTGTCTTCTTACTGAGAGACTTACATGATACACTGATTTTTTTAAAGTATAAATTATCCACTTTTAAACATGAATAGCTACATCTGAGGCTCTCCTCAGGTCTATTAATTTTATCTGAGAAAACTATTTTCTTAAAAATACTACTGAATTATCATGTAAATAGTATGATGAAAAAATGTGAGCTATAATCTGCTAAAATATTTGGTCATTTTTTCATCCAACCTCAGCCTGCATTAAGCTCCAGAACAAAACAAAACAAAAGAGATCCTTGTTTAATAGAAATTAATTATAAAGTCAACTTCAATGACAGTAATACAACTTAAATGACAGTAATATAATTTCTACATAAGATAGAGTCATTTTATATGCAGAATAGTATAAATATTGTGCCTGTAGCCTAGTGGCAGTTTTTTATATCTGTGTTGTAGTATTTCCTCTTTCACAGAATTGAAGCTGATCTTACCCTAAAATCTTTCTTGTGTTCTTTGAATGCAGTTAAAGGGGAATATGAATAAATATTCCTGCAAAATTCTGAAAGGAAATAAAGAAAATCAGGACATTTTCCCCCAGTTTTTCTTTACAAAGATACCAACATGCACCACAAAAAAACATGAAAGTCTCATGTCCATTTACTGAAATCATCAAAAACCTGTCAGTAGGGGTTTGGTGGTCCAATCTCAACAGATTGTGCTTCCTCAAAACTAGTAAGATAAAATAAATAATAATTACACAAGTTTTTACTATCTATCCAGAGTAATAGTTACACCCAGCATGCTATCTTTCAAATAGAGATAAATAGAGATAACCATAATGGTTATCCCTGGTTTTAGCCCTGACATCACTGCAAAATATGTGTGTGTGTCTATATATATATATGTATATATAGACACACACACACAGACACACACACATATTTAATATGTTTTTCATAAAAATTTGAATGATTATTTCCCAAAATGAAGATTTTCAAATAACCCAGTGTCTAAGGAAATGTCTTCAATAGTTACAAATTTTTCCTTTGAATTTAAGAGTTTTAACTATCTTTCTCAATTGCCTGTTGATTAAATACATACTAATTTTTAGCATTGCTGAAATGAGTTCTTAAGTAATAATAATGTTCGTAGTTTTACAAAAGAATCTGTTAGCTGCCTGAATAGCTTCAAGTTTAAGCTGTAATGAGAAAACAAATTAAATATTAAGAATAAGGGATAAGGAAGCTTCAGGGTTCAGAAAGTATCTAATTTTCTCTTCAAATAATATCTTATTGAATATATCTCTTAAAAAGATTTTTAAGTATGAATTTGCCTCAACATCTTGTGTATTTTCTTCAGTATCTATTTACAAAATATTCACTAATCACCTAAGGAATACTAGTTACATTTCTTTTTATTTATTTATTTATTTATTTATTTATTTATTTTTTATTTTTTTTATTTTTTTATTGGTGTTCAATTTGCCAACATAGAGAATAACACCCAGTGCTCATCCCATCAAGTGCCCCCCTTCAGTGCCCATCACCCAGTCACCCCCACCCCTCACCCATCTCCCTTTCTACCACCCCTTGTTCATTTCCCAGAGTTAGGAGTCTCTCATGTTCTGTCTCCCTTTCTGATATTTCCCACACATTTCTTCTCCTTTCCCCTTTATTCCCTTTCACTATTTTTTATATTCCCCAAATGAATGAGACCATATGATGTTTGTCCTTCTCTGACTGACTTATTTCACTCAGCATAATACCCTCCAGGTTATCCACGTCGAAGCAAATGGTGAGTATTTGTCGTTTCTAATGGCTGAGTAATATCCCGTTGTATACATAGACCACATCTTCTTTGTCCATTCATCTTTCGATGGACACCAAGGCTCCTTCCACAGTTTAGCTATTGTGACATTGCTGCTATACACATCGGGGTGCAGGTGTCCCGGCGTTTCATTGCATCTGTGTCTTTGGGGTAAATCCCCAGCAATGCAATTGCTGGGTCATAGGGCAGATCTATTTTTAACTCTTGGAAGAACCTCCACACAGTTTTCCAGAGTGGCTGCACCATTTCACATTCCCACCAACAGGGCAGGAGGGCTCCCCTTTCTCCACATCCTCTCCAACATTTGTTGTTTCCTGCCTTGTTAATTTTCCCCATTCTCACTGGTGTGAGGTGGTATCTCATTGTGGTTTTGATTTGTATTTCCCTGATGGCAAAGGATATGGAGCATTTTCTCATGTGCATGTTGGCCATGTCTATGTCTTCCTCTGTGAGATTTCTGACAATCTTAGCTGAAGGCAAACACTCAATCACTGAGCCATGCAGGAGTCCCCCATAAGAGACCACATCATTGCAAATGGCAAGATTTCATTCTTTTTGATGGCTCAGTAGTATTCTATTGTGTATATATACCACATCATCTTTATCCATTCATTTGTCGATGAACTTCTCTTTCCATAGGTTGGCTATTGTGGACATAGTTGCTATAAACATTGGGGTGCAGATGTCCCTTTGGATCACTACATTTGTATCACCAGTAGTGTAATTGCTGGGTCATAGGGTAGCTCAATTTCTATCTTTTTGAGGAATCTCCATACTGTTTTCCAGAGTGGCTGTGCCAGTTTGCATTCCCACCAACAGTGTAAGAGGGTTCCACTTTCTCTGCATCCTCACCAACAGCTTTTGTTTCCTGAGTAGTTAATTTTAGCCATTCTGACCCGTGTGAGGTGGTATCACATTTGTGGTTTTGATTTGTTTTTCCCTGATACCAAGTGATGTTGAGCATTTTTTTCATGTATATGTTGGCCATTTGTATGCCTTTTTTGGAGAAATGTCTGTTCATGTCTTCTGCTCATTTCTTGATTGGATTATGTGTTCTTTGGTTGTTGAGTTTGATAAGTTCTTTATAAATTTTGTATACTAGCCCATTATCTGATAAAACACTTGCAAATCTCTTCTCCCATTCTGTTGGTTGTCTTTTGGTTTTGTCAACTGTTTCCTTTACTGTGCAAAAACTTTTTATCTGAATGAAGTCCCAAATGCTCATTTTTGCCTTTGTTTCCCTTGCCTTTGGAGAGGTACCTTTGGAGAGATCTAAGACCTTGCAGTTTTGGTCTTAGATGTTGCTGTCTGTTTTCTTCTCTGGGATTTTGATGGGTTCCTGTCTCACATTTAGGTCTTTCATCCATTTTCGGTCTGTATTTTCCTTGTTGTGTAAGGAAATGGCCCATTTTCATTCTTCTGCATGTAGCTGTCCAATTTTCCTAACACCATTTGTTGAAGAGACTGTCTTTTTTCCATTGCATATTCTTTCCTCGTTTGTCAAAGATTAGTTGATCATAGAATTGAAGGTCTGTTTCTGGGTTCTCTATTCTCTTCCATTGATCTACATGTCTCTTTCTGTGCCAGTACCATACTGTCTTGATAATTACATAATGCTCTGTAATAGATCTTGAAGTCTGGGATTGTAATGCCACCAGCTTTGGTTTTCATTTTCAAATTCCGTGGCTCTTAAGATCTTTTTTGGTTCCATACAAATATTAGGATTATTTGTTCCAGCCCTTTGAAAAAAGTTGATGGCATTTTGATGGCCAATGATAGGGATGACATTGAATGTACAAATTGCTCTAGGTAGCACACACATTTTAACAATATTTGTTCTTCCAATCATTAAGTATGCAACATTTTTCCATTTCTTTATATCTTCTCCAATTTATTTCATGGGTGTTCTGTAGTTTTCTAAGTACATATCCTTGGCCTCTTTAGTTAGGTTTATTCCTAGGGATCTTACATTTTTTTTTTTGGTGCAATTGTAAGTGGTATCAATTTCTTAATTTTTCTTTCTTCTGCCTCATTGTTAGTATATAAAATGCAACTGACTTCTGTGCATTGATTTTATATCCTGCTACTTTATGAAATTCCTGTATGATTTCTAGCAATTTGGGGGTGGCATCTTTTGGCTTTTTCACATAGAGTATCTTGTTATCTGGAAAGAGTGAGTGTTCAATTTCTTTGCTGGCTCAGATGCATTTTATTTCTTTTTGTTGTCTGATTGCTGAGGCTAGGATTTCTAGTAATATGTTGAAAAACAGTAGTGATAGTGAACGTCCCTTGCCATGTTCCTGACCTTATGGGAAAAGTTCTCAGTTTTTCCCCATTGATAATGATATTCACTGTGGACTTTCTGTAAATGGCTTTTTTGATATTGAGGTATGTTCCCTGTATCCCTATACTGTAAAGAGCTTTAATCAAGGAAGAATGCTCTACTTTGTCAAATGTTTTTTATGCATCTATTGAGAGGATCATGTGGTTCTTATCCTTTCTTTTATTAATGCAGTGTATCACATTGATTGATTTTCAGATATTGAATGACCTTGCAGGCCAGGAATAAATCCTACTTGGTTGTGTGAATAATCCTTTTAATGTACTGTTGGATCCTTTTGGCTACTATCTTGGTGAGAAATTTGGTGTCCATGTTCATCAGGGATATTGGCCTGTAATTCTTCTTTTTGGTGGGGTCATTGTCTGGTTTTGGAATCAAGGTAATGCTGGCCTTATAGAAAGAGTTTGGAACTTTTCCTTTCATTTATATTTTGAAACAGCTTCAGAATAGGTGTTAATTCTTTTTTTAAATGTTTGGTAAAATGTTTAAACATTTTTTAAATGTTTAAATGTTTTAAATGTTTCCCTTTGGAAGCCATTCAACCCTGGACTTTTGTGTTTTTTTGAGAAATTTTTGATTATTACTCCAATTTCCTTGCTTATTATGTGTCTGTTTAGGTTTTCTATTTCTTCGTGTTTCAGTTTTGGTAGTTTATATGTCTCTAGGAATGAATTTATTTCTTCCAGATTGGCATATAGTTGCTCATAATATGTTCTTATAATTGTTTGTATTTCTGTGTTGTTGGTTGTGATCTCTCCTCTTTCATTCATGATTTTATTTGGGTCCTTTCTTTTTGATTGATCTGGCCAGGGGGTTATCAATCTTATTAATTCATTCAAAGAGCCAGCTGCTAGTTTCGTTCATCCATTCTACTATTCTTTTGATTCCTATTTCATTGATTTTTGCTCTAATCTTCATTAATTATCTTCTGATTGTTTTAGGCTTTATTTTTTGTTCTTTCTCCACCTCCTTTAGGTATAAAGTTTGGTTGTGTATTTGAGACCCTTGAGAAAGATTTGTATTACTATATACTTCCCTCTTAGGACTGCCTTTGCTGCATTCCAACAGTTTTAACAGTTGTGTTATCATTTTCATTTGTTTCCATGATTTTTTTTTAATTCTTTAATTTCCTGGTTGACCCATTCATCCTTTTGTAGGATGCTCTTTAGCCTCCATATATTTGAGATTTTTTTCAAATTTCTTCTTGTGATTGAGTTCAAGTATCATAAAATTGTGGTCTGAAAATATGTGGGCAGTGATCGCAATATTTTGGTACCAGATGAGACATGATTCATGACTCAATATGTGCTCTATTTTGGAGAATCCCCATGTGCATTTAAAAAGAATGTGTATTCTGTTGCTTTAGGATAGAATGCTCTGAATATATCTGTGAGGTCCATCTCATCCAGTGTGTCATTCAAAGCTCTTGTTTCCTTATTGATCTTCTACTTAGATAATTTGTCCATTGCAATGAGTGGGGTGTTAAAGTCCCTTACTCTTATTGTGTTATTATCAATGTGTTTCTTTAATTTTATTATTAATTGGTTAGTATAATTGGCTGTTCCCATGTTAGGGGCATGAATGTTTATAATTGTTAGTTCTTGTTGTATAGAGCCTTTAATTATGATATAGTGTTTTTCCTCATCTTTTATTACACTCTGGTTTAAAATCTAATTTATCTGATTTATATCAGATATACATGCAATAAAACCAGCATGTAGTAAAAAATTATAATAAACATACAAAAAATCAGGAAAATGTGGACCATGGTCAAGAGTGGCAATGATATTACAAACAGATATTAAGATATCCTAGATGTTGGGATTATCACACCAAATTTAAAATTATTGTAATAAAAATGAAAAAGAAACTTTGTGGGAAAGCTAGAAAGAATAAAGCTATGGGAATTTTAGCAGAGATATGGAAACTACATTAAAGAACAAATAGAAACCTTTAAATTACACATACACACGCATACACACATGTACACAAATACATCAGAAATAATTCATTGAAGGAGCTTAACTTAAGACTCTATACTTAAGACTATTGAAGAGAAAATATACAAACTGAAATATAAATATAAAAGGAGAAGAAGAAATAGAGCATCATCCAGGATATGAGAGAAAATATCAAGTGGTCTACTATATATGTATTTGGAGTTGCAAAAGGACAGAAGTAAGTCAAGGAGAAAAAATAAATATTTAGAGAGAATGACTAAAAGAGCCTTTGATAAACTGATTTTAAAAAATCAACCCAGACCCCAAAGAAGTTCAGTGAATTCCCCCAAAGAGTGTAAACAGATAAATATAAAATATATAGGCTCACTCTTACATGCAAACACACACACACACACACACACACACACACACACACCACAGCTAAATTGCTTAAATTTCAAGATAAAATCAGAAGAAAAAAACCTTCTTATATATAGGAGAAAAATGACACAATAAAGACTGACTCATGCCAGAAATAATAAATAATATTTGAATGTTTTAAGTACCAAAAAAGAAAATATAACTCTAAAAATAGAATTCTAACTGTAGTGAAATAATCTTCACAAAATCGTCCTCAGACTGATGAAAGCTATGTGATTTTCTCCTTAATAGATCTTTACTATGAGGAATGTGGGAAGAAGTACTTCTTGCTGAAGTAAAATTTTGAAATACTGGATATGTAAGAAAGAATGAAGAGCACAGGAAATGGAAAATAACTGGTATTATGCAAACATAGTTGCTTTTCATAGTTTCCTTAAAAGATTAATAAGTTATTAAAGAAATCATGTTAACATTACAATATAGCATTTATGGCATACATAAAAACAACTAATAAAATAACATAAGCATAAAAGTTTGAATAAGTTTTTTACACCATGGATGTAGTAGCATGTTGTTTGAAGCAACAGTGTTGTAACATAAAAAATGCATATACTCACATGGGGTTAGTATCCAACATATATAAAGAACTTATACAATACAACACACACACACAAAACCAAAAAGTAAAAAAAAAAAAAAAAAAAAATGAGTAGAAGACATGAACAGACATCTTCTTCTCCAAAGAAGATATACAGATGGCCCACAGACAAATGAAAAGATGCTCAACATCACCACTAATTATAGGGAAATGCAAATCAAGACCACAGTGAGATATTACCTCACTACCTGTCAAAATGGCTAAAATCAAAAATACAAGAAACAGCAAGTATAGGTAAGGATGTGGAGAAAAAAGAACCCTCTTGCACTGTTGGTAAGAATGCAAACTGGTTCAACCACCGTGGAAGACAATATGGAGGTCCCTTAAACAGTTAAAAATAGAATATCCTATGATCCAGTAATGGTATTACTGGGTATTTAATTAAACAATACAAAAACACTAATTGGGAGGGATATGTGCACCCCTATATTTATTGCAGCATTATTTACAATAGCCAAATTATGAAAGCAAACCAAGTATTCATTGATAGATAAATGGATAGAGTAGAAGTGGTGTGCATGTGTGTGTGTTTGTGTACATATACAATGGAATATATATATATATATGCAAGGGAATATTATTAGTCATAAAAAGAATTCAATCTTGCAATTACTAATGACATTGATGGAGCTGGAGAGTATAATGGTAAGTAAAATAAGTCAGAGAGAAAAATACCATATTTCACTCATATGTGAAATTTAAGAAATAAAATGAATGAGCAAAGTTTAAAAAAGTAAAACCAAGAAACAGAATCTTAACTATAGAGAACAAAGTGACAGTTACCAAAGGGGGGAAATGGGTGAGAGGATGTGTTAAATAGGTGATGGGGATTAAACAGATACTTACCATGATGAGCACTGAGTTAATGTATAGAATTGTTGATCATTATGTTATACTTCTAAAAGTAATAAAACCCTGTTTGTTAATTATACTGGAATTAAAACAAAAATATATTAAAAATACATATGGAAATCACTAAAAAGAGCAAAAAAAAAAGCTAAAATATCAAGATAGGACATGAAGTAGAATACTTCACTCATGAGAAGGTAGAAAAGAAAGAACAAAGAACAAATTGCTAAATATCAAACAAATGTAAAAATGGGAAAGTCATGTTATGGGCTGTTTGTGTTCCCACAAAGTTCATGTGCTAAAATCCTAACCGCCAGCAAATATAGGGAGATTGGGCCTTTGGGAGGTCATGTCATGAGAGTGGAGCCTTCACAAATGGAATTGGTGCTCTTAGAAAAGCACTCCCACAGAGTTCCATAACCCCTTCCAACATGAGAGGACACAGTGAGAGTCCACACTCTGGCAGCCTGTAAAAGTGCCCTCATTTGACCATGGTGTCACGTGATCTTGGATTTATAATTTCCAGAATTGTGGGAAATATATTTCTGTTATTCACAAGTAATCTCATCTGTGGTGTTTTGCTATAGGAGCCTGAATAGACTAAGGTAGGCCAGCATAATTCATATATCAAAACATGAAAAGTAATACAAGAAAAACATCAGAAAACACTATTCCACTTGGATATAGATACAAAATTTCTTAAAATACTAGCAAATAAAAATCAACAATAATACAATAAATAAGCAGTGCTATCCCAGAAATTTGTTTGGTTTAGTTATAGAAAATTAAATGTAATAGATCAAATTAGAATAAATGAGAAATTATGTAATTATCTCAATAACTGCCTCCAAAAACCTTGAAAAATTCACCTTTTATGTACTGTTATGTAAAAAATAATACAATAACAAAACTGTCAGCAAGCCTGACAGTCTGATAATGGATATTTATAAAAAACCTACACTTAACAACACTATAAAGTTGGGACATAAACACTTTCCTCCTAAGTTCAAGGAGATGGCTAGGATACCTTCTCTTGCCATCTCTATTAAACATTGTCTATAGATTTTAACCCATATACTAAGGAAAGATAAAGAAAACTGTAAATATTAGAAAACATGAGGCAAATCTTTTCATTCACAGAAGATATTATTGTTGATGTTTAAGATAAAAATTTTCTTTATACAAACTACTAAAATGTATAAGGGAGTTTAATAAGGTCAGAAGACAGTACACAGCAATCCATTTTGTTTCTATATAATTGGAATGAATTTTTTTAATGTAAAATATGTTAGCATAAAAATCAAATGTCTAGGAATAAATCTTTTTAATGTGAAATGACTTTAACTTAGAACCTACAAATCTTTACTGAGAGAAATTAATAAAGACCTAAATTAATGAATCAAGTATCAAATGTATCAAGTTTAGGAATTGGAAGAATTGATATTGTTAAGGTGACTTTTCTCCCAAATTGATACATAGTTCTGGTCACTTGTTTTGAAGAAACAGACATGGTAATTCTGTAACTTATGTGGAAAAAATGAGGATATAGAATAACTAATTCAGCTTTCTTTTAACTTATCAGCTTTTTTTAAACTTAAAAAAAAGTCTAAGGATTTAATTACTTGATTTCAAGAATTATGAAACTATAGAAAAAAGAGAGTGATATAATGGTATATAGAATTACAGAAGTATAATTAAGTAAAATGTCCAAAAATAGACATTCTTATTCAAATTCAATAAACTTATATTCACATATTCAATAAACTTATTTTGACAAAGATTCTAAATCCGATATGGAAAGAAAAATCTTTTTAACAAATGTTGAAATACTGGATATCCATATTAGAAATAAATGAAGCTCTCCTATAACCCTTCAAAACATCAAAATACCATAAGATTTTAGAGGAAACATAGGAGTATATTTTATTGGACAGGAAACAGAAATCATAAACTATAAAACAAAATGAAATAAAAAATTAGTCAGCAACAAAAAATTAGATATCTATTCACCCAGAAAAACATTAATAAAATTAATACAAAACCAGAATACTGGGCAGCCCTGGTGGCTCAGTGGTTTAGTGCCACCTTCAGCACAGGGCGTGATCCTGGAGACCTGGGATGGAGTCCCACATCGGGCTCCCTGCATGGAGCCAGCTTCTCCCTCTGCCTGTGTCTCTGCCTCTCTCTCTCTCTCTCTCTCTCTCTGTGTCTCTCATGAATAAATAAATAAAATCCTAAAAAAAAAAAAAAACAGAATACTGAGGGACATATCCCAACATGTATTCTGACTGAGGATTTATCAAATACGTAACATATACAAATCAATAATAAAATGATTAATAACTGAATATAAAATGGATAAAAGGTGTGAATACACACTTCAAAAGTTAATCACATGAAAAGACGCTCAAGACAGTCAATATGCATATTAAATCAATCATGAATTAATTAAATTAATTAAATTAATGATGAAATACCACTTTAATGAACCAGAAGGACTGGACCAAAAAAATTAAGATTTATTTATTTATGAATTTATTTGAGATATTAATGATATTAATCTCAAAAAATTTAAAAGAGAAGAAAAATCACAAAAAATAAGTATTTATTGCATGGATCCAAAGTCAAAATTTATCCATGGTATTTGAAATTAGATAATATCATGGGAAGGAAAGATGCACAGAGGATCTTTCTGTTGGAAAGAATGGAAATGTACTGCATCTTGTTTTGAGTGATAGCTTCATAGATCTTTTAAAAACTAATCTAAAAGACTGCTTAAAATCCATGCATTTCTTTTAGCAGTAATTAAGAAGCAAATCTTGAATTTCTAAATCCATAAGATCTGAAACAATATAAAGGCATATGCTGCTGTAGCAAAGTTTCATACTTCTTGGTCACTGCTGATTTGTCAGATGGAATGTCAACAAAAATAATGAAATATCTGCTTTGAAGAATCAGTTTTCTTATCTGATATGGTAAAACAATACCACAGGATACTGAAATGATATTTTGTTTAAGAACAATGATAAAGACTGAGTGTCCAGTGACTTGCCCCTGGTAAAAATATTTTTCAACATCTGTTTAAATAAAACCTGTTAAAAAGTAAATGTATTTTATATATTATTAAGTTAATAAGGTTAGTTAACCTCCTAAGTCAATAGAGATGTTTTCAACTGAAAACTTAATAGAGTGTGGAGGATAAAACTCCTCTGGTTATTAATTGCACCACAATGTGGTTTTCCCAACAGGGTGTCTCTTCTAAGTAGCACTCTACCATCTGCAACCCCTAGGCAATAAATTCTGAAGATGGATGTAATAGCAACTTGGAAACAGGACTTTTCAAACTGAAAGATGTTATTATTCTTTCCAGTATGCTACTATTTGTGCGGTAAGGCTACATATCTATCAAGCCTTAATTCCTAAGTAATTATACCTTAGATCTGAGGCTTGAAATCATAATCAACCAAAAACTGGAGTTCCTGATAAAATTGGAGTCCAAACTATTGTGCTAACAAGTAGCTCAGTGGTTTTAATCTATAGATGCCTATTATAATCAGCAAAGATTTAAAAATAAGTAATTAAGAGCCTGAGTTTCATCCCAAAGGAATTTAATTGTGATCTAGGAAGTCATGCTAAGGCATCAGCAATTTTTAAAACCTTATCAGTTGATTTTATTGTGCTACAAGGGTTTAGATTTGCTGATAACAAACACTAAATATTGATACCTGAACACATCAGAGGATACAAGTGGGGAGCAGACAGGTGGGCATAAAAGCCCAATTATTGGGGCAGCCTGGATGGCTCAGCGGTTTAGCGCTGCCTTCAGCCCAGGGCCTGATCCTGGAGTCCAAGGATCAAGTCCCACGTCAGGCTCCCAGCATGGAGCCTGCTTTTCCCTCTGCCTGTGTCTCTGCCTCTCTCTCTCTCTCTCTCTCTCTCTCTGTCTCTCATGAATAAATAAATAAAGTCTTAAAAAAATCCCAATTATTACTAAAACGAGCACAACTAGGAGCAATATAATCAGCTGACAGACAGCCATGATTGACAGCCCTGGGGAAAAAAATATATGGATTACCTTGAGCTACTGAAGGATGAAAACAAAAGAAAGTTATATTGGTCAGTAATTTTATGTTCAAACCTTTCTTATTAATGATTTTGCTCTTCTGCACAAAGTGAGATTTCGAGTATGAGGAATGCTGCAAGTGGTGGTTCTCATGTGCATAAAAATCACCTCTTACATAAATTGTAAATGAGATCTTACTCTAGAAGTTTTTTCAAATCGTTCTTTGGTAGGACTCCTGAATCCTTTTTTTTTTTTAAGAAAAAATTCATGAAAGACACACACACACACACAGAGAGAGAAAGAGAGAGAGAGAGAGAGGCAGAGACACAGGCAGAAGGAGAAGCAGACTCCATGCCGGGAACCTGATGTGGGACTCGTTCCTAGGTCTCCAGGATCATGCCCTGGGCTGAAGGCATCACTAAACCACTGAGCCCCCGGAGCTGCCCTGAATATGCTTTTTAAATCCTATTTATTCCGATGCAGTTTGTCCACAGTTTGCATTTGGATAAATAGTATCTTAAAGGATGGAGATGTCCTAGACAGAATAAATTATGTGGTGTAAAACGAAATGAAAGCAATATTTAGGAAAAGAAAATGTAACAAAGAAGAAAAAATAAATTCTATCATTTGATCATGTTTTTTCATAAAAAAAAAACAGAATTATCTTTATTACAGAAAAATACAGAGAACTCACAGCCCATGTCAGCTATAATCAGTAAGAAAATAAAATCACATCTAACATCAGGTATAACATTAACATTCTATGATTCAGTTATAGTTAGGTGAAGTGTAGGATTAGCCATGTATTTGGAAAAGCATTTCCTATTTATAGGTAAGGATTGATTCTGACTCCATGTGATTTACGTCTTGATTCAAGTGAATATTTGTTTTGTCTAGTGTCTGTTAACAGTGATCAAATGTGATTGCAATTGGAATCATTTGGGGGATATTTCTAAAAACACTCATATTTGGATCTCATGTCTACGGACACACCAGGGCAAAGCTTGGGCATTGAAAAGTTTTCAAAGTTCTTCAGATGATTATTAACATGCAGATTTTGAGAATGACTGCCTTAGGTAAAAGCTGGCTTACTAACCTTACTGGTGGGGGAAGAGAGGACTAGCTGAGGACTAAGCGTATTAACAAGTCCTTGAACAGGCAGAGTGACCTTCCTCTAGGAACTCAACTACTGCCTCGATGTTCATACTTTACTAAGGGCAAAAGGGAATCTTAGCCCAACTCCCAGGATCTTGTGAGTCTACTTTAATACATAAAAATTCCTTTAGAAACTTCCTTTCTCTCTAAACCCTCAAGATACGTGTTGGCATTCATCCCCTAAGCACGTGGCCCACTGATAAACATCTGAAGGGTCTCATGACTCAGGTTTTATCAGATGGTAATAAGTGACCTTTTCCCAACAATAGCTAGCCCTCAGGGTCCTGGAAACCTTGCTTCTGTAATTCCTTAGAGAGTATGCTATCCTCAAACCCCTCCCAACTCCCAGTTATAAAATCAACCACTCCTCACAGGCCTGGGCAGCCACTCACCCTGCCCACCGGTCCTATCCTCATACTTTAATAAAACCACCATTTTGCACTAAAGACATCTCAGGAATTCTTTCTTTGTCGTCGGCTCTGGAACTCATCTATATTCCAAAACTTTATCAACCAAAACTCAACTAACTGAGAATTATGCGTTAAGAATTGTTTTAAAGGATCTGAACTCCTAAGTGAGCCTCAGCTTTATAATATTTTCAAATCACTGTATTATGGACAAACTGAATCTTTTTTGTTTGTTTGTTTTTGATGGCATCATTTTATTTTTTATTTGTATTTAAATTCAATTAATTAACATATCCTATATTATTAGTTTCAGAGGTAGAGATCAATGATTCATCAGTCTTATATAATGCCCAGTGCTCATTACATTACCCAGTTACCCCATCCCCCAGCCTCGCCCCCCTCCAGCAACCCTCAGTTTGTTTCCTATGATTAAGAGTCTCTATGGTTTGTCTGAATCTTTCTTAGAGGAAAAAAAAAATGACGTAATTGAAATCAGTGCAGAATTATAGTTGGAATTTTGCACAATTTACCCTGCTTCCCTGTTTTTCCTCTGGCTAGCCAAATGAGTTTCCCTGAAGCCAATACCAGAGCGTATGTTTGTTCCATTTTTCAACAAAAATAATTATATTGACCTACCTAACACTTCTTTATAAGTTTATAATAAAATATTTCAAAGTCATTCACAGATCTAAAGTTATATGTCAGTGATAAATAATCATTGCCCTTTGTGTTTGACTCCCTCTTCATTGATCATACTGCAGGTCTGTTAAGATCTTTGACTCGAGAACCTATTCACTTGCCAAATATTTTAATAAAAGGTATTTCTAAGGAAGCACAACTGCACATAATCATGCTATTTCATTTTATGGCTGTAACCATAAAAAATATTTTGCTCCTGCAAAGTGACGGAAATAATAGTACGATTAATCCAGATAGGTAAATATTTTTTTGTTTTTGTCATGTTTTAAAAATAATAACTAGAATTTATTTCTTTTAAATTTAGTTACTTTATAAAAATTCTTTATGTGACTCTATATCTTTGATATGAGATGGATACTCTGAATAGTTTGGGGTTATTAACTATTTTCTTACATTTTGAAGATTGGTATTATATTTTTTGTAAAACAGTGCTGTTATTACATCAAAAAATCAAAATAAAATGCAAGTAAGATCCCAATAAAAACCCCAAACTGCCTATCCATTAATAGATTTACCTACTAGTAATAAAAGCTCAAGATAGGCAAAATTCTAAATATAAGAGTATAGAGTAATTGTCAGTTTTTAGTTATTAAAAGTGTAGATTTTACATTTATATCTGTTCTTAACTAAAATATTTTAAATGATGCACAACATACATGTAAAACAATATAGTAAACTACATTATAAACTTGTAACACAGCCAGAAATGTGTTATTTTACATATATGTCACAAGAAATACATTTAGTAAAGGATGATAATGTTGAGAACCAAGGAAATCAGAACTTTAAAAGTCAAGTTTTTTTCCCCAAAAAATTTTTCTAGAGCAAACATTACTCATAAACAGGACATATTTACTTCACACACTTATCTTCTTCCCAATGTACATCTTTGATAAATATCCAGGTATCCTAAAGCATCCAGGTAAAATATAGTTGAGATGAAAAATAGAAAAAATACTGATATTGTTTTAAGAAGAACTTACATTTTTGAGTGTCCAAATAAGCAAAATAAAAATAAAATGTCACAGTATAAACTATACTTAAAATAAATACTATAAATATAAACAAATGAAATAAATAAGTAATACATTGAGCCAAAGCCTCTTAATAGCATGTCATACATATTTAAGTAATACACCATTTAAGGAAATAATTTAATTCAAATACAAGAAAGGAGTAAAATTATCTACTACTTTAAGATACTCAATTTTAATGCCATTCATTGAAGTAAAAACATCGTTTTAATAATTTGTGAAATGTTGGTTGGGTGGTTTGAACCAGACGAAGACAGAACCGAAGCCGGGCACAGGCAGTGGACGTGGTCCCGCCAGGAGCCGAAGATGGCAGTGAACATATACTCAACGTCCGTCACCAGTGATAACCTGAGTCGACATGATACGCTGGCCTGGATCAATGAGTCTCTGCAGCTGAATCTGACAAAGATTGAACAGTTGTGCTCAGGGGCTGCCTATTGTCAGTTTATGGACATGCTATTCCCTGGCTCCATCGCCTTGAAGAAAGTGAAATTCCAGCCTAAACTAGAGCATGGATACATCCAGAACTTCAAAATACTACAAGCAGGTTTTAAGAGAATGGGTGTTGACAAAATAATTCCTGTGGACCAATTAGTAAAAGGAAAGTTTCAGGACAATTTCAAATTTGTTCAGTGGTTCAAGAAGTTTTTTGATGCAAACTATGGAAAAGACTATGACCCTGTAGCTGCCAGACAAGGTCAAGAAACTGCAGTGGCTCCCTCCCTTGTTGCTCCAGCTCTGAAACAAACCGAAGAAACCCCTCAGCTCTAGCAGTGCAGTTCCACAGAGGCCCATTGCAACACACAGAACTACTGCAACCCCTAAGGCTGGCCTGAGTGTGGTGCGAAAAAATCCTGGTGTGGGCAACAGGGATGATAAAGCAGCTGAATTGATGCAGCAGGTCAATGTATTGAAACTTACCATCAAAGACTTGGAGAAAGAGAGAGAGATTTCTACTTTGGAAAGCTAAGAAACATTGAATTGATTTGCCAGGAGAACGAAGGGGAAAACCCTATATTGCAGAGGATTGTGGACATTCTCTATGCCACAGATGAAGGCTTTGTGATATCTGATGAAGGGGGCCCACAGGAGGAACAAGAAGAGTATTCTTTCTTTTCTTTTTAATTTTTATTTATTTATGATAGTCACACACAGAGAGAGAGAGAGGCAGAAACATAGGCAGAGGGAGAAGCAGGCTCCATGCACCAGGAGCCCAACATGGGACTCGATCCCGGGTCTCCAGGATCGCGCCCTGGGCCAAAGGCAGGCGCCAAACTGCTGCGCCACCCAGGGATCCCGGAACAAGAAGAGTATTAACAGCCTGGACCAGCAGAGCAACATCTGAATTCTTCACTCCAAATCATGTGCTTAACTGTAAAATATCCCCTTTTATTATTCTTAGAGGACTCACTGGTTTCTTTTCATGAGCAAACAGCACCTCTGCTTAAAGTGCACTTTGCAAATGTTTCACCCCTTTTCCAATGAGTTTGAGTTAGGAGCTTTTACCCTGTGGCAGAGCAGTATTAACATCTAGTTGGGTCACCTGGGGAACAGAGAGGCTGACCATGGGGCTCATTGTGTGGATGCTGATAACACTCACTGCTGGAGAAGGTGCTTTTATGTCATACGCTGAGGTGGAGTCCTCAGTAGGGAAATGTAAAGACTGATTTGAGTTTTAAGCTAATGTGAAATCTTGGCAGAGAACGTTTTAATAAATAAATGCCTTAAGAGTATTTAAAATATGCTTCCATATTTCAAAATATAAAATGTACCATGACAGGAGATTTTACATATTTGATATGGTGTCTGGGAAGGAGGAGCCAGACCTCTGGACCTTTGGAATCTGCTGTTCACAGGCCTTGCAGGACTGCTTGAATCCTTGAAGATCTAGACCTTGGCTCAAAAGGGAAGTTTAAAAAGTTGCTCTGTAAAGCCATTTGGTGTCCTTGACCAATCGTATCCCTCCTCTAAGAAGCAAGAGGCATTGTTGCCTGGATGAATAGAGGGCATGTTTCAGCCCTGAGATGCTTGAGTTGAAGAGCTTGAATTTCATTGAACATTTCTCTGACGATTTTTCCAGTTATCCCTAAAATTTCTATGTATTGTGTTTTTGGGAAATGAGGTGTGTCCAGTTTCTAAATCTAACAACTACTTTTGGGGACTTGCCCAGATCTCTGGAATTTGAATGGGGGTCATGTCCCATTTTACTGTCTTTTAAGTTTACATTGAATATGTTTCTCTTCTCTGCTCCCCGTGCCCACTGAGGACTCCTCTTTGGCTCCTTGAAGTTTGCTGCTTAAAGTGTAAGTTCAGCAGGCAGGTAGTCACGCCGCAAGTTCTTTCCAGACCTCTGGCAAAGGGAGTGACCAGTGAAGGCCATTGCTACCTTAGGATCTGCAAGGCTGGGTGTTCTCAGTACCTGCTGTCCACTGCCCTCCACTATTATCTGAATACTTTGCCAGTGCACTAATCTCTTTGTAGATAAAATTCGTTAGCATGTTACTAAATGTTAATTTTCTTTTGCAGAAGATAAGCACCGTATCTGAATTAATTATTAATATTTAAAATATTTCATTCCTTAACTCTTCCTCATTGCTTTGCCCCTAGCCTATTCAGTTCCTTTGTTTGGCAGAATTCTGCAAAATGTGTGTCACCCACTACTGAGATTGTTCAGCCCCTGATGTATTTGTATTGATTTGTTCCTGTGGTAGCTTGTCCTAAAATGTGTGTAGAAAGCAGATATTTTATGATAAAATTGTTGTATGGTGCATGCTCTGTGTGGAATTCAGAGGAAAACCCAGAGTCAGTGATTAACAATGCCAAAAAATGCAAGTAACTAGCCATTGTTCAAATAACAGTGGTGCTATTTCTCTTTTGTGGCCTTTTAGACTTTTGTTGCCCTAAAATTCCATTTTATTGAGAACCCATTTTCTGCCTGGTCTTTCTTGACAGGGTTTTTTTCTACTTTAAACAGTTTCTAAATAAAATTCTGTATTTCAAGAAAAAAATAATAATAATTTGTGGAATGTTGTAAATATTATGCTCCTATTTTTATGAAGGCATGACAACGAATAAAATTTGGGGGTTATATACGGTTTATGTTTTTTTCTCTTCTTTCAATTCCAGACATATTCACTATAACACCAAGTTTTAGTTTTTGGTATATTCTCTTCAATAAACACAAAACCTTTGGGGCACTGGGTGTCTCAGTGGTTGAGCATTTGCCTTCAGCTCTGATCATGATCCCTTGGGTCTTGTGAGTGAGGCCCACATCAGGCTCCTTGCAGCTTGCAAGGAGCCTGCTTCTCCTTCTGCCTATGTCTCTGCCTCTCAGTGTGTGTCTATCCTGGATAAATAAATAAAATCTCAAAAAAAAAAAAAAAAAGACAAAAGCTTTAAAAGTAATGTATAGCATTGAGGCAATGAGAGGAAGAGACTGGAAAAGAGAAAGGAAGAACAGTTTTGAACTTCACATACCTCAGTTGGTGACAAATTTCTAGGAATTGTTTGTTCTCCTTAATGTTTGTACTCCTTTTAAATGAATTTTTAGCTGCCTTGCACCTTGCTAGCACAGACACTTACTTGTCCTTTATCAGCTGTGAAAATAAGTTTAAAAAAAAAAAAAAAGTTCTCCAGGAGGCAGTTGTGGTGTCTATTTCAAAGTGGCCAACTCCTGCCCACTGGCCTTGGCGGCACTCATAGAGGATCATTAGGGAAGCACAGCTGGCTAATTGATCATGGTGTTTCTAGAAGTGAAGCAGATAAGCCCAATAAATTCTTACTTGATCTGTATAAGCAGAGAAGTTTTAGGTCAGGGTCAAGTGAACAGAAGCCTAACTTGAACCATAAAAACAAAGTCAGAGTCACTCAATCAGTTACTGATTTGAGTCCATTTATAGACATAGAAGCCCTTGTATGAAGGAGAGGCCAGGTCTCCTTGAGGAAGGACACCAGTAGACTACAAATAATTTATATTGTTAATCATTCTCCTAACTTTTCCCAAAGTGACCTATGACCTTTTACTGGGGTAAAAGTACATGGGAAAAAGAAAATAATCAGGAATTTCAGTGACTCCTGGGCACTGGCTCTGCACTAACACTAATTATAGGAGACCCAAAACATCACTGTGATCTACCAATTAAAGTAGGCATTATGGAGGTCAGGTGATCAATGTAATTTTAGCTTAGGCCTATGTCACAGTGGGCCCAGTGGTTCCACAATCCTTTTTGAGGATTTCTCTTCTGCATTTCAGAATGGATAATTAGAATAGATATACTCAGCAGCCGTCAGACTCCCCACATTGGTCTGACTTGTGCAGTTAGGACTATTATGGTGAGCTGAGTGGAAGTCCCTAGGATAGCCTCTACCTTGGAATATGGTAAATGAAAGTAATTCCATTTTCCTGGAAGGATTACGGTGAGTAGTGACACCAGAAAGGGCTTTGAAGTTTATGGGGATGATGATTTCCACCACATCCGCATTCGACTTGCCTATTTGGTCTGTACAGAAGACAAATGGATCTTGGAGAGTTACAGTGGATTATCATAGCCTGAACCAGGTGGTAAATCCAATTGCAGCAGCTATGACAGATGTGGTTTAATTGTTTGAGCAAATTAACACACCCCCTGATTACCTGGTATGTAGCTATCGAGCTGGCAAGTGCCTTTTTTTCCATCCCTGTCAATAAGGTCCATCAGAAACAGTTTGTTTTTAGGTGGCAAGGCCAACAAAACACCTTTACTGTCCTATTTTATGGATACATCAGCTCTTGTGCCGTATGTCATAATTTAGTTTGCACAGATCTTTATCACTTTGCCTTTGCATAAGTTATCACATGGGTCCATTCCATTGATGATATTATACTTACTGGACCTAGTGAACAAGTAGTAACTACTCTAGACTTACTGGTAAACATTTGAGAGCCAGATGATAGGAAATAAATGCAAGAAAAATTAAGGGGACTTCTACCTCAGTGAAATTTCTGGGGGTCCAATGGTATGGGGCATGCTGAAATATCCCTTCTAAGGTAAAGGGTAAATTGTTGTATCTGGCTCCTCCTACAACTAAAAAAGAGGTGCAAAGCCTCTTGGGCATCTGTATTTTATATACAGCATAATCTTCATTTTGATGTGTTACTCCAGTGCATTTACTGAGTGATTCAAAAAGCTGCTAGTTTTGATTAGAACTCAGAATCGGACAAGGCTCTGAAACAAGTCCTCCAGGATTCTGTACAAATTGCTGTGCCACTTGTGCCATATGATCTAGCAGAGCCAGTGGTGCTTAACGTGTCAGTGGCAGATAAGGATACTATTTGGAGCCTTTGGTAGGGCCCTTTCAGTGAATCACAGCACAGGTTCGCAGGATTTGGGAGCAAAGCCCTGAAATTATCCTCAGATAACTATTCTCCATTTGCAAGGTAGCTTTAGGCTGCTACTGGGCCTTGGTTGAGACTAGACATTTCACCATTGACCACTAAGTTACTATGTGGCCTGAGCTACCCATTATATATTGTTATTTGACCCATTAAGCCATGAGTTGGGTGTGCACAGCCAAACTCCATCATGAGTTGAAGTGAAATGTAAGTGATTGGACCCAAACACACCCTCAAGGCATAAATAGGATGATGTGAGGAAGTGGCTCAAATGCCCATTTTCCAACTCCTGCTATGCTGCCTTCTCTCTCCCACGCTGCATCTGTGGCTTCATGGTAAGTTCCTTGTGAGGAAGGTTAGGCCTTGGACTGGTTTGCCGATTATTCTGTACAATATGTGGCACCAATCAAAAGTGGACAGCTGCAGCACCACCCCACTCTTTCCTGAAATATCCCTGAAGCATAAGTGGTGAAAGTAAATCCTCCCAACAGGCAGGACTTCAAGTAGTGTTCCTGGTTGTTCACTCCACTTGGAGGGAGAAACAGCCATACATGTGCTTATGTACCAACTTACTGGCTATGGCTGGTGGTTTGTCTGGAAGGTCAGGGACTTGGAAGGAATGTAATTGGAATATTGGTTACAAGAAAACCTAGAAAATAAGTATGTGGATATACCTAATATATGGAAGGGAAAAAATGAAGAATTTGTTTTATATGTGAATGCTTACCAAAGTGTGATCTCAGCAGAGGAAGAATTGTAATTAAGTAGATAGGATGACATAGTCTGTGGATACCTGTCAGCTCATGAATAAAGTCATAGTGGCAGGGATGGAGGTCAAGCATGGGCTCAGCAATATGGACTTCCACTCATCAAGGCCGCATGGCTATGATCGTCCCTGAATGCCCACTCCGCCAGCAGCAGAGAGCAACACCGAGTCCCCAGAAAGGCACCATTTCCTAGTATGATCAGTCAGCTACCTTATGATAGGTTCATTATGTTGGACTGCTTCCACCGTGGAAGTGGCAGGGTTTTTCTTACTGGAATAGAGACTTACTGTGGATAAGGACTTGCATTCTCTGAATGCAATGCTTCTGCCAGAACTGACATTCATGGACTTACAGAATGCATTATCCATTGTCATGTTATTCCACCTAGGATTGCTCCTACACAGCAAAAGAGGTGTGGTAGTTGGCTTTTCTCTTGGAATTCACTGGTCTTACCATGTTCCTCACTGCCCTGAAGCAGCTGGCTTGATAGAACAGTGGAAAAGTCTTTTGAAGACTTATTACAACCCCAGGTAGATGCAATACCTTGCAAGGCTGGACAGTGTTCTCCAGAAAGGTTTGTGTATTCTGAATTAGCAACAAGTATATGGTACTGTTTCTTCCATCGCCAGGATTAACAGGTTCACTAGAAAAATTTTTACTCTCTATTCCTGTGAACATATGCTTTCCTGCCCTAAAAATTCCAGAGCAAAGAATAATTCCACCAGGAGATACAATAGTGACTCCACTAAACTGGAAGTTAGGACTGCTGCCCAGCTGCTTTGGACTTCTCATCTTCTGAATTAACAGGCAAAGAAGAGAGTTGCTTTGCTGACTAGGGTGATTTATCCTGACTACCAAGGAGAAATTGGACTACTACTCCACAATAGATACTGTGAGGAACAGTATGACTGGAGTACAGGAGATCCCTTAGGCTGTCTTCGTATTACCTTGCCATGGGAACAAGATCAGTAGAAATTACAACAAGCCAGTACCTGTGGGACTACCATTGACTCAGGCTTGTCAAGAATGAAGGTTTGGGTCACCTCACCAGGGAAAAACCATGAACAGCTGAGGTGTTTTCTGAAGGCAGAGGGAATGTGGAATGTGTACTGGAAGAATGTTAAAATACTAGCTACAACCATATGACCAGTTATAGAAATGAGGGTTGTAATTATCATGGGTATTTCTCTTTATTTTGTTCTGAACACATTTGAATAGATAAATAGATATAAAATATCCTTTTTCTCTTGCTCTTATCCCTTTATATATATAATATAAGATGTATTGAATTTTATATCATAGTATTTAAGCATTATTAATACTGTATCCTAATATTTAAGTTATAAGATATCAAGAAGGATAAACCACTCAGATTTTTTGTCTTTTTCAGGTTTAGGGCATTTTAGTTGTATGCAGAATAGTTGCATTATGGAACTATGGTGGAACTATGACCTCATTATTGCCGTTATTTAGAGATTAAATATAGTTTAAGGAGATGTTGCAGCTTGACAAGGTGTAGACTTGTGATGAATTTTATATGTCACTTGAAGGTGCTAAAGGATGCCCAGGTATCTGGCTAAATATTATGTCTGAGTATATTTGTAAGAATATTTTCTGAAAAGATTAGAATTTGAATTGGCAGTCTGAGTAAAGTGGATTGACCTCCCCATTTCAATTTATTGAGGGCCTGAATAGAAAAAAAAAAAAAACAGGTGGGGAAAGAGAGAATTTGCTCCTTCTGTGTCTCCCTCCCTCTTTATCTCTTTCCATCTCCCCCTTTCTCTATGTTTCCCTCTGACTATATGAGATGGGGAATCACTCTTCTTCTGCCCTCTCTGTTCCTTCTTCTCAGGCCTTCAGACTCAGACTGAAATTTATACCCTTGGCTCCTGGTTCTCAGGTCTTTGAACCATACCACCAGCTTTCCTGGGTCTCCAGATTGTAGAAGGGAGACCATGGCACTTTGCAGCCACCATAGTCATATATACCAGTTCCTTATAATAAACTTTATTTTAGATATATATCCTATTGGTCTCTTTTTCTGGAGAACTCTAATACAAGTGCATAATCATTCTTAACTCTCTGATTCTTTGAGTTATTTTTCTTATTAAACAGAACAATCCTAGCACCCTTTTCCCACTAGCTCTTGTCTTGAAGGAAGAACCTCTGCACCATGCTCCTATCATGTTGCTTGCCTTAGAGCTAAGAGTGACTCCCACTGAGAAATGGGTGAAAGAGATGTGCTCTCCTTTTGCATTTTCTCCTAATGCATTGTCTCTGAATGCAGTGTCAAAGTAGTTATCTGAATCTTTCTATGTTTTTTTTAATTTTTTGTTTGTTTAATTTTTATAAACAAACTTGCAATATTTCTGGACATTTTCTTTATAGCATGTTTTCATGAACAGAACATACTGAACATTCTAATTATTTATTTAAAATTTTGCTTTAACTTTTATATGCATTTTGCTTATGAAAATATCATAGTTTTCTAAGGAAATAAAATACTAAAATATAGAATAAATTTATCACCTCTGATTTCAGAGAGTTTGCTGCTGGGCTGCAACTTAAAGTTGATATCCCTCACATTGATGGGATGCAGACTCAATAGAACCCTTATAAATGATGTAACTCTTTCAAATAGTCTTTAAACACAACTGTTGTTAGGAAATTAGAGAAGAAGCCAGGGACAATTTTAAAAATGTAGGAGCATGGGACAGAAAAGTGTCAGTCAAGAATGCCACCGAGACTTATCTTTTAACCAGGAGACTGATGTCATTTATTTTCTCATTTGTGTATCAGTCTTCTACTGAACCAAGAAGATTTTTATGACCTTCTCAAAACTAGTTTCCTTCATAAATCCAAATCTTATTTCAAAGTTTCACTTTATTACTTCATTTCCTTTTCTTTTTCTGGCAAGTGAACCAAATCCACAGAACTGCCAATGGAACTTTCTGATGTCTTATGTGAAGTGTGATGAATTTAGTTCAACTCCTGTAGCAACAAAAGAAAGATCTGAAAAAATGTAGTTTATTGATAAAATAAAACCTAGCACTCCCAAAAATATAGTGTAGATGCAAAAAATAATTTAAGAATCAAAGTAATTCTCCTATCTTGCTTGGCACGTAACATTTCACCAAATTTCTGTATGTGGACATGAAGGCAGGAGTTTAGGAAATAATACCAATTATTTAAAATATATAACTAAGTTCAATAAAACATTGGAGTATAAATGAATTTTAGTGAAAATAATGAAAGTGGTTGACAGACTGGTAGATATGTTCTTTCTCCTTTCTCTTTTTGTGGAGTTAGCATGAGGACACATGTTTTGAGCTTTATACAAGAAGTCAGGAATGGAATTTCTGATTAATTCCCTTGATTAAGGAATGGAAGGAAAAGAAGGAGGAAGAGTCAGGGACATTGTTTATTTTATTTTTCAAACCAAATCTCTACACTGAATCTGAATCACTTAGAGGCCTTATTAGACCACAGATTGTTGGGCCCACCACCAAAGTTTCTGATTTAGTAGGTTTTGGATGAGGCCAGATACACTGAATATCAAGCAAGTTTTCAGGTAATGCTATTCTGGAGATCACATTTTAAGAACCACTGCAACAGAGTATCATGGAAGATAAGTAGAAGTTTTCAAGGAGATGAGATGGTCCAAATGTCAAATATAATTGAGTATTCAGGAATAATAAGTACTGAGCACTGACAACTTGATTTCCTGTTCTAGCATATTTGATTTCTTTAATTATCCTACAAATGAGTTAGAATTTAGTTAGTTCAATTAATGACATTAATAGCATAAAAAAATTGCAAGTATATGTGTATGGCTAAGAAATTAATGCAGTAAATATAAATTGATTAAAGGGTTGACGATAAAGAAGGCTTTGAAAGGATAGGTAAGGGTTTTTAGGGTCTTTCATTCTGAGTCTCTTAAGATAATAAACAAAATGATCATTTTTTCCCATGCTTCAGTGATAATATGAAGAAAATGTTATCTTCTTAGTGCTGGTAGGAATTCCATTGTAAAAAGGGATGAGTTTTATAGGACTGGCCAGAAGCTTTATAGGACTGGCCAGAAGTGTGGCTCCCACACTTTATTCAGAGGAACTTACTGTAATAAAGGAGAAAGGAGGAAAAAAGAATAAAGAATTTATAAAACTCAACACCCAAAAAGCAAATAATTAAGTTAAAAATGGGCAGATGACATGAACAGACATTTTTCCAAAGACATACTGATGTCTAGCAGACACATAAAAGATGCTCAATTCATCATCAGGGAAATACAAATCAAAATTACAATGAGATATCACCTCACATCTGTCATGATGACTAAAGTTAACAACAGAAGAAACAACAGGTGTTGGCGAGGATGCAGAGAAATGGATATCTTCTTATACTGTTCATGGGGATGCAAACTGGTTCAGCTACTCTGGAAAACAGTATGGAAGTTCCTCAAAAAGTTAAAAATAGAACTAATCTGTAATCCAGCAATTGCACTACTAGGTATTTACCCAAAGGATATAAAAATACAGATTCAAAGGGTTACATGCATCCTGATGTTTATAGCAGCATTATCAAATTATGGAAAGAGCCCATATGTTCATTGATAAAGAGAAAGAAGTGATATATGTATAAATATTATATGTATAATATATATATGAATTCATATATATATATATATATATGAATATTGCCTAGCTATCGAAAATAATGAAATCTTTCAGGCACTCTGGGTGGCTCAGCGGTTATCGCCGCCTTCAGCCCAGGGCGTGATCCTGGAGCCCCGGGATCGAGTCCCACGTCGGGCTCCCTGCATGGAGCCTGCTTCTCCCGCTGCCTGTGTCTCTGCCTCTCTCTCTCTCTATGTCTATCATGAATCAATCAATCAATCAATCTTAAAAAAAAAGAATGAAATCTTGCCATTTGCAATGATGTGGATAGAGCCAGAGCGTATTATGCTAAATGAAACTCAGAGAAAGACAGATACCACATGATTTCATTCATATGTGGAATTTAAGAAATCAAACAGATGGACATGGGAGGGGAAAGGCAAACCAGAAAACAGACTCTTAGAACAAACTGAAGGTTACAAGAGGGGAGGTAAGTGGAGGATGGGCTAAATGGGTGATGAGTATTAAGGAGGGCATTTGCTGTGATGAGCCCTGGGTGTTGTGAGAAATCACTAAATTCAACATTTGAGGGAGGCCTGGGTGGCTTAGCGGTTGAGTGTCTGCCTTTGGCTGAGGGTGTGATCCCAGATTCCCGGGTTCGAGTCCCACATCAGGCTCCTTGCATGGAGCCTGCTTTTCCCTCTGCCTGTGTTTCTGCCTCTTTCTCTCTGTGTGTGTGTGTGTGTGTGTGTGTGTGTGTGTGTGCCTCATGAATAAATAAATGAAATCTTTAAAAAAATTTTTTTAAAAGCTTGAAGAAAAGGAGGAAAAAAGAGACTGGAAAGGATTATATGGAGTGATCCAGTGGCCTGGGGCCAGGAAAAGAATCACCTCTACTAGAGAGCTTCCAGTGAAATTCTATGCGATGTAATCATACTTCTCTCTGGTACCTCTTCATCATAGAGCAGATATAACTGGGCTTCTTGTGGAGGCCAGTGAAAAAGCTAGCCTGTGCATATAGATTTTCACACAGATCCAAAACACTTAGAGCTGATGTACATTGATGTGTTAATTCAGTAAATTAGCACATAAAATAACCTCTTTGTTCTCCTAATTTATATGTGATAATTTAAATATAAGACTGAAAGTTTCTTCATAGTGATCAAAAAGTTTAATCATCACTATTTTAGCATCTTACATAAAAAATAAAATTTCTAGTATCTTCAGAAAAAATCAGGATATTTTCACCGATGGGAATATAATGGAAAGTTCTAATTCATGGTAAAAAGATTTCTTTATGTTGTATCCAAATTCATTCCTTCCTAACTTCAAACCACTGGCTTTGATCTGTTAGTTCTTCCTTCTGAGTTAACATACATACAATGTAAATATCTTCTCCCTAATGTTCTTACAAATATTTTAGATATTATGTTTATTTGTGGTTCTGTTTTCATTTCATCTACTCTTTTAGCACATCATGTTTATTCATCCATTCTTTGTTAGGGTTGGCTTTCATTTCATGTAATAAAGATACTCATCTAAGCTCATTGAAGTTTGTCACTGTTCCTCTTCTGTTACTATGGTGTTGAGAGCCAGATGTATTTCAGACAATTCTAGGTTGTAATCAGCATTTTGGGTTGTCTTTTTTTTCCCTTACCATTATCTATTCCCTCTTCCAATAACAGAATTTTCTTGGGGCATCCCCTTTCCCCAATACCTTTATATATGGTTTAAGGGCACTTGGAACCAACTCTGATCACACAGGAGCTTATCTGACCCTGTCATAACCAAACAGAGCATCATATCATCTGGTAATGGTAGTTGGTCCAGGATAGACAGTTGTTCCAGGCTGATCAGGTTAACTTAATCCTGGGGCTCTTTGGAAATATTGAGAGGAGAGAGTCTCTCTTTCCATGAACTTGGAGCTGTCTTGATTTAAGCCTGTGTTGCTGGGGGGAAACCATGTAGAGAAAATCTGCCTGAAAATGAAACCCACAACAAAGGAAATCAGAATCAAAAGAGACTGGTTAATGATGACATCCTTTGAGTCTTTGGAGCTCAAGAGGGCAAGAAAGCAGCTCAGCTCTAGGAAATCATAGATTTTCTGTTTCTACTTAAGCCAGTTTTGGTTGAATATTTTTTAGTTCTAATTTAAACACGAGTTAGTAGAATCAGCATAGGGTGAAGAATGCTGGAGGCATAAAGCTTGGAGTCCTACTTCTAAAATTTTCAGGATTGTAAACTTTCAGTGGAGTTCATTAATAATTGCATTCTATCTGTTTATAGACTGGTTGTTACTCAGAGTCTGGGCAGTGGAGCAATAGCACCAGCCCCCTTATCTTGAAGCTTATTAGAAATGCCCTCTCCCAATACCTACTGAATCAGAATCTGCATTTTAAAAAGATATCCTGTGACTTTCTCCTTCCATGAGAATGTGAATTCCTTGAAGCAAAGAGCTTTTGGCTGCTTTCTTTTGTGATATCACCCAAACATCTAAGGCAGGTGCCTGGTACAAGGTGGTTAATAGATATTTGTTGGACTGATCAAATTCTGATACCTATAAGAGCCACATGGTTGACATCCACTTATCTCTCAGATATCACCTTATATTACTCTCCCCCTTTTTTGTTCTGGTTTAGATATATTGCTTTCTTTTTTTCTCCTTTAAATATGCCAAGCTAGTCCTGTTCAGGGCCTTTCCACTTTGTCTTAATTACTTCTGCACATTTTTTTCTTTTATACATTCTTTACCCAGATCTTCACATATTTATCTCCTGTTCATCATTCAGGTTGCAGATCGAATTTCATCTCCCCAGAAATATCTTCTCTGACAGACTTCAAAGTTACCATCTTCCCACAAAACCATCCCTCTGTATAATAGCTCTGTCCAACAGAGAGTCAATGTATCTATTTAAATGTTTCATTTTACTAACAGCTTTATTGAGATATAATTCACATGCATAAAATTCATTCCTTTAAATAAAATGTAAAATTCAGTATGGTCTTTGGTATAATCACAGAACTGTACAATGATCACCATCAATTTTAGAACATTTTTCATTACTCCGAAAAAACACCTGTTCCCATTAGCAACCTTTCTCTAATTTCCCTTTTCCCCAGCCCCTGGCAAACTATTTTCTATTTTTACTTGTCTTTTGTGGATATTTTGTTTAAATGGAACCATACAATATGTGGCCTTTTGTGACTGGCTTCTTTTATTTAACAAACGTTTTTAAGGTTCATCCGTGTTATAGTGCATAGCAGTATATCATGTTTTATGGCTAAATAATATTCCATTGTATGATAGTCTACATTTTATTTATCCATTCATCAGTTGATGGACATATTTACTATTTTTCCTTTTTCAATATTAAGACTGATACAGAACATTTTAATGTTCTTTAATAAGAAAATTTTTGCACAAGTTTTTGTGTGAACATAGGTTTTCAGGTCTCAGGGGTATATACCTAAGGGTAGAATTGCTGGGTCATGTGGTAACTTTAAGTTTAACAATTTGAGAAACTATCAGACTATTTTCCACATTCCTCAAGCAATGTATTAGAGTTCCAATTATCATTATTCTATGTCTTTTTAATTTTAGCTTTCCTAGTTTGTGTGAGATGGTTTCTCATTTAGTTTTCACTTACATTTCCCTAACGACTAGTGATATTCAACATTGTCTCATGTGATTATTGGCCATTTGTGTATCTTCCATGGAGAAGTGTCAATTTACAATTTGATAATTTTTCAATTGGGTTGCCTTTATATTAAGAACTCTTTATATATTATTATCAGATACATAATTTGAAAATATTTTTTGTCATTGTGTGCACTGTCTTTAACATTCTTTTTTTTTTTTTTTTATTGATTTATGATAGCAGAGAGAGAGAGAGAGAGAGAGAAAGAGGCAGAGACATAGGCAGAGGGAGAAGCAGGCTCCATGCACCGGGAGCCTGACGTGGGATTCGATCCCGGGTTTCCAGGATCGCGCCCTGGGCCAAAGGCAGGCGCCAAACCGCTGCGCCACCCAGGGATCCCCTGTCTTTAACATTCTTTAACAGTGTCCATTGAAACACAAAAGTTTTTACTTTTGATGAAATCCAATTTATTTATTTTTGTTAATTCCAAGGTCATGAAGATCTACCCCTTCATTTTCTTTTAATAATTTTATACTTTATATTCTCACAATTAAGTCTATGACTGATTTTAAGTTGATATTTCTGTATTGTATAAGTTAGGGATCCAACTTCATTTTTGAATTGTGCCAGTATAATTTGTTATGCCAGTTGTGGACTCAATTATGCCAGCATAATTTTTCGAAGAGACTAATCTTTTCCTATCGATTTGTCTTATCCTATTCAAAATTCAATTGACTATAAATGTAAACTTCTTTCTGGACTCTCAACTCTATTGGTCTATGTGTCATTCCTTTTGCCATGTTGTCTTTTGATTATTTTTGCTTTGTAATATTTTTGAAATTGGGATGTATGATTGCCCCAACTTATTCCATTTTTTAAGATTGTTTTTGCTGTTCTGGGTCCCTGTATCTGCATATGAATTCTAGCATCAATTTGTCAATTTCCATGCACACACATAATATACCTAGGATTTTGACAGGGATTATGTTGATTCTAGATCAATTTTGGAATTATGGCCATTTTAACATTATTAAATATTCCAATCCATGGGCATGGAATTTCCTTCCATTTATTTAGACTTTCTTTACTTTCCTTAATTTTGTAAGATTTGTATGTAAAAATCTTGGGCTTCCTTTCCTCCTTATTGTTATGTATATATTTTTTCTTATTGATGCTATTATAAATTGGAATATCATTTTTTGCTCATTGCTGATGTGTAGAATTACAAGTGATACTTATATATGAATCTTGCATCCTGAAACTTTGATGGATTGATTTATTAGTTATGATAGCTTATTGTGGATGTATGTAGTGCACTGTGGTTTGAAAATATACTTTGCAGGGTATCCCTGGGTGACTCAGCGGTTTGGCGCCTGCCTTCCACCCAGTGCATGATCCTGGAGTCCCGGGATCAAGTCCCGCATTGGGCTCCCTGCATGGAGCCTGCTTCTCCATCTGTCTGTGTCTCTGCCTCTCTCTGTGTGTCTCTCCTGAATAAATAAATAAAATCTTATATATATATATATATATATATATATATATATATATATATATATATACTTTGCAGTTATTTTATTGAGGATTCCTTTCATATGATCTATCACTTTCTCTGTTTTTAATAGTCTTTGTTTTAAGCTTTGAACAGTTTTATTCTGATACATCCAAGTGTATTTCTTTTGTGAATTTTTCTTACATGAAATTTGTTGAGCATGTTGGATATGTAGATTAATGCTATCTATTAGAATTGGGACTTATTCAGCTATTTTTAATTCAAATATCTTTTCTGCCTCCCCCTTCCTTTCTGGAACTCACATAGTGTGCCTAGTGGTACACTTGATTATGTCCTATATTTTTCTAAGATTCTGTTCATTTTTTCTCTTCTTTTTTAAGGGAGTGAGGACATTGGGTATGGGTATTCAGTCAGAGTAATGGCAGTTGACCTTTCTTCAAGTTCACTGATTCCTTCTTCAGTCAGCTGATATCTGTTCTTGCAACTCTCTAGTGAATTTTTCGTTTCAGTTATTGTATTTTTTCACTCTAGAATTTTTGTTTTTTTCTTTTTATTGATATTCTCTACATAATTCCCATATGTTCCTTTAATTATTTAAATATGGCCTCCGTTAGTGCTTTGAACATATTTCTTTTTTGTGTGTATTGCCCACACTTTCCCATCATTTTTATAAGTATAGTAATTTTAAAATTTAAGTAATATAATGTGGCATCTCTGAACATCAAATTCTCCCTCTCCTCATAGTTTATTGTCATTACTATTTGCTTCTCTTGATGTTTGTTTAGTGACCTTCCAGTACTAATTTCCTAAAGCTTATATTCTTTAAATTGTGTGTCAGCTGAAGTCTCAACTCAGTTATCTTAGAGATCTGTTAATAATTGGACAGAAATTTTTCTTAAATGACTAACCAATTGTTATTTGAGACTGACAGGACTTCCTCTGTGTGTTATAATACAATTTTAATGTTTTATCAAACAGTTTGTAACTCTGCCTTAGCTTTTACTTCCTGCTTACACAGGGCTCACAGTCAGCCTGAGGTAAAAGATTAGGTTTTCTGAGACCTCGCCTATGCATGAACTCTGTGAATATGTTTGTGCCTTCCAGGTTCCCAGGAACATATTGAAATTTTCAAAAGCTCCTACAGACATCTAATTCCCTAGTTTTTTAATTTTTTTTATCAATTTATTCTTAACCCCAACTGGTATTTTTACGTCAGTCTAATGCAATATTAAAACAATTGTTGCTGATTGTTTACACCAAGCTTTCTGGGGATATGGCTGTTTGCTCAGTATGAACCCTCAATCAAATAAAAAAAGAAGCGAACCCTGCTTTACTAAGGAGCTGCCAGAGAGATAAAACAGTGAACTTTCTGGGGATGGGCTTTGTGGGATATCAAACATATTCTGACTTCTTTGTTGCAGCTCTACTTTATTTTTACAATTATTATGGGTTTGATGTTGATGTTGTTTTTCATAGCTACCTCAGAGCTGAGGAGAGGGGATGGTAATATTTCAAATTAAAATCAGCACAATTCATTGATCTGACATTTAGCTAAGTTTCTTAAGTAAATACTCATGTGATTGTTGCAACTTCAGTTAATTAACAGAGTTCTGAAAAATATCGATTGTGACTTTTTTGCCCCTTGTTGTTATTTTATGGAGAAGTGGCTTTTCACATTTCTTTCCTCTGCGATTCTAGAAATATGTCCCTGTCTATTTAATTTATATTGAAGTTAAATATAATTAAAATTTCAGTTTCCGAAGTTACACTACTTATTTTTTAAATGTTCAATAGTCACAAGGGGGCTGGTGGCTACCTTATTAGGTAGATAGGTTATTTTCATTGACACAGAATCTTTTATTAGACAGGACTATTCAAAAATATTACTTTATTGCCCATCAAGTAATTGTTTGGATAATAAACTGTTAGTTCCTAATGGGTAGTTATTTATTCCTCTGGACTGTCGGGTCCACTAATATCTGAGTTTCTCAGTTGCGGGTCAGAGTAGTCACACAATTAACTATGTTTCTGACGAATAAAAGGCTTACTGTATAGAATGGGAAAAATCCCAAAATTAGGTTGTAATTTGGCACTCTTGAGCATTCACATTATTGTAGTCTTGAAATAAAATTAGGAAAATAAATTGACTCTTAATTTTAGGAGGCCTTGAATGCAAAACTTTGGAGTTCAGGCATATAATTCCCATTTGCCAATTTATAATGTTAGGTACCAATTAGTGGTTGCTTATTGTGTTATGTTCAAAGAGAGTCTCAAGCTACATTAAGGTTTTGTAGAATATTCCCGGATTCATAAGTGTTTTCTTTGTGCACAAGAAGTACAAGTGGTGCTGTATTTTCTACTTGTTAGTTTTATTCAAACATGCATTACACAGATGGGAGAAATCATGGGGTTCTCTTAAATTCTCAGAGGCCCTTCCTATTAATGATCTCATTTTATCTTCATAGCAACTTTGATACTGGTTGTATTATCCATATTTTTAGAGTGTGGACACTGACAAAGAGGTTAATTAACTAACCCATAAACACTGAATTACACATGGGGGGAGTTGTTTTGTAGCATATATTGGCTAGTTACCAGTCTTTTAAATATAAAAGATAGCACACTGCATACTTTACTATATGCATATCAGAATATGTCTCTTGATTCTAAGTTGTTGTATAATCAAATACCCACCATTTTAAATAACAATTTGTATCAGTTTATTTTTAAAAAACTTGTAATCCTTATTCACATTACTTGTAACATCCAGAACTTAGAAACAAAAAATAATGTGAAAATATAAAGTGCCAGCAATTTGCAAAGTGGAAGATAATAGATACTTTGTTTCTGATTGTGATCAAAATTGTATATTCATGTTTTGCCAGTTGAATTCTTTGGGAAATAGACAGGAACACTTTTTAGGAGTTCAAACTTTTATTGGATGTAACACCTATGAAATAAAAAGGAGGAAATACACTTCGGCAGAAAGAGTCATTGTGCCATTACACAGACACGTTGAACTCTGTGTCAGCTCATTAAGGAGCTCTAAAGAAAAAAAAAAGGTCTATTAAAGAAGTCTTGCTTTGGGTGGAAATGACTAGGCCTTTGTGGCTCCACCTTGCTTAGTCATTAGCTGGGAGTCATCCTTGGAAGAATCTAACCTTAGCTCAAAAGTGAGGCCAAATATAAAAGAGCTAACAGCTAGAAACTGCCTACTACCCACGTTCCTAGAAAATGGACAGTAAAGGAGAATCTTGAAGGACAGTCTGATTGATGTATGTTCATGTCTGCCACACACAATCTATCACAAAATCAATATTTTTAAGCATAATAAATCATTACACTGTGGAATTTTTATATTTGGTATATATGGTCACAAATATCCAAGCAGTTCATCACTATATGTACTCTTATGACTACAGATAACAAAAATGATCATTTTCTGGGCCGGGATTTTCAGCAAACTCAAAATTAAATAGATAGCTGTTTATGCATTTACAATCTGATGTTAATTACCTCAATGTTTGGATCTTCTCTATTTTGGTCACAGAACTTTATATTCAGTAGGCTATCTTCCCTAATAAAAATTGGAGACAAAGTAGCAAAAATTAACATATTTCAATGAATCTTAGCCATTCCTAATTGTAAGATGCAGCACTATGTGCTACTAAATGAAATGACCAAGTAGGCAATGATACAGTTGTATTTTATGACATTTATTGTAAGACATAATGAGATTTCAGAAGTATCGACATGAGAAAAAATGAATTTATTGCAGAATCATAGACATTTGATTTTTTTTGTTGTTGTTATATTCCCACTGGTGGCTTTGCCTCAGAAAGAACCAGTAATCATTTATTCCTCTGCCTAGAAGAAAGCCAATGATATATTGGAGTTTCTGGCTCATATATAATTCAGAACTGTACACTCTTGCCTCCTTTCCCCCCTATTACACTTGCCCTGGCCCTTCTCTTATTTTCTTGCTTTCCATTATATAAAGTCTTGACCACTAAAGATTCCTACTCTGTTATTAGTCAGCATAAGCTAACATTTCATAGTCTTATAAATAAATATTTATTTTTTACTCATGGTAAACATCTGTGACATAAATGGGACTGTGTTCAACATGTTATTTAGGGACCCAGATTGATGGAACTCTACCATCTTGTGATGGAGACATCTTAACATGTACTTCCAGACGAGGATGAGCTTCTTGTTACCAAAGTGGTAGGTTCTTTTTCTACACAGTACCATTCACCAAACATCCAGATAACAAACCTGTATTTGATGGCAAGCAGATAATTCAATGGCCAGAGAATGGAGAAGCAGAGCTCAGGCTCTAAAGGTACCTTCCCCCAGATTAGATCTCATTTAGGTATTTATGGGGTTAGGGTAATTAAGGGGCCAGCAATAAAACTGATCTCAGAGTTTTGGGGAGGAAGGAGGGCCTTCTCAGAATTAGAGTCTCACTTCTTTTCTTCCCTTAAATGGATGCAGTTGGATCTGTTATGGAACTGGTAGGTGTGTTTTCTATTATGACAATTATATGATAATGATCTCAAGGTCATCTGGAGGGCTGGCAGGGTGTCTGAACTGGATAGAACAAGTCAAAAACTGGGTCTCAGGGGCTTGTTTGGAGCTTGTGACTTCTGGCATCGGCCTTAGTTTTTGATGGTACGTAGCACCTGCAAGCAAGGTAGAAAACTGGGTTATTGTGGCTTGTTAGCAAGTCCATAGTGACATTTTGTCTCAGTCAAGAAGACCAGAAGACAAACCTTACTTTATCTTCCGCTTAGTTCACAAAACTAGTCAGAAGGCTTCACCTGAATGCAAAGGGCCTGAAAGTCATACTTTTTGCATAACAAATACGGGAAGACTTGTGTGTCAGTTAATTGGAAGAATATACCTGCATTCTAACACAACTAGTAAGTTTGTTATAACTCATTTACATCTCATTATAATTACTGAATAGTGTCTTCCAGAGACTTCATGCCTTAGAATATAGGGATGACATTGATTCCACACAGCTGGTCTTCTTATGAAACTATGGCTAATTCATCAATTTGAAACACATCATTGAAATCTACTCTTATGTTGCTATTTTCTTGATCAATACTTTTTGTTCTTGGCACATTTCCTATCCTCTTAGAACTATCCCACTAATAATTCCATCAGCCCAGAAAAGATAAAAGCACATTTATAATTTCTAAACAAAATGTTTATTAATAAATGTTTAGCATACCTAATTATTAAAATATTAGTTATTAAAGTTAAAAAATAATTTCCCATCTTTTTGTGAAATTTAAAATATTGTCTTTTTACATTTTTCTATTCATCTTGTTTTTTATGCACTTCCTTGTATTTTGCTATTCTCATATTTGATAATACTATATCTACTGGTATTTCTTCTACATCTAATTTTATCTTTTTTAATAGTCTCCTTGTTAAGACTGGATCTAATGTATAGTCATATTTTTATTTCAAAAACACTTAAATTAAGCTCTTTTATGTCTCTACTGAATCCCTACTTGCTAATTGAGATGATTACATTTGGTGTTGACCAAATTCTGAGTGTAATACTTAAAGAATTCAAGTTGTTCAATACAAAATATAACACTTTGATCATACTATGATATATAACAGAATTCTTCTTCTGATGTATTAATTTATAAGTAATTAAAATTTGGTTTTAACTCAGTGGCTATAATGATTTACTACCCATATCACTAATTCCATGACCTATAAATTCTAATTGTGATGAACAGAAATATTTTCTATTATTCATCAGTGTTTTTTATTGTAACTATTAGTTCTAAAATGCAATTTTACATCTTTAAGTCTTAATAGATAGGTGAGCAGGAAAACTGACAATATATTAATGGGGACTTTCTGCAATACTTATTGACATGAACAATGGATTAGATTCTACCTTAATGCATTATATTTTGTAACCTGGTTGACTTATGGCTTCCTCTTCTGCACTGCTAAAATTCTTCTTTATTTAAATTAAAAAAAAAAAAGTTTTATTCTTTTCCTATGGCCCTGACATTCACTGGAAATTATCTGTTTTTCCTCCAGAGAGGTATCTGAGATCCCCTAGCCTAGGTGACTCTACTTAGCAACAAGTCTATCTTTCACAGCATTTAGCAGACCTGAAGCAGCAACGTGGCTCTGTCCCCTTGAATCAATTTGCTTTAGTGACAAGAGAGGATTGTGATTAGATAGTAAAAGTAATTAATTCATCTTATAGTATTTAACTTCATGATAGAATGTCAAGAACTCCAGCAGTCAGAATTTCCCTTCCTTGCCTCATGAGTATTAACTCAGCAAATTACATATTTTGAGTCTGAAATTCTAGATCCAAGGGAAGAGTTTCTAATTAGATGTCTTCCTGAAATATATGGAAAGGAAGGAGGGATTTGAATAAATAGGATGAAGACGACTGCTACTAAGTCTTAATTCTATGAGTTGTTATAATGCATTTCATGCTATAGATGATAAATAACTTGTGGTTATAAAATATCTTAAGTCCTAATTCCAGATATTGGTGAATGTTTTAGTTATGTAGATGACTGCAATTCAGCTTTAGTGTGACATTAATAAGTTTGGGAAGCTGTGTTTTGAATGAATAAATGAAACATTAAATATTTGGAAAGCTATTAACAAGCAAATACATGTTGTACTCCCATAATGGAAACATGAAATTCATGAACAAAAAATGTACTGTAGACAATCTCTACACAGAATATTACTTGTGAAATATTACAAAATAGCAATTTCCTACAGAGGGACATCTCCCACTTTTTAAGTAATAATAATTATTATTAGAATATTAGTACTTGTCCATTATGTAAGGATCAAAAAGTGAAAAGAGATCTCATGCTTTAAAAAATGTACTTGAATAATAAGATTTCTCAATTTCTGTTTAATTCATCTAAGATAATAATGTTGCCTACCACAGATAAGTCTTCTGAAGGCTAAGGAAAAATGATCTCATGCAAGCTATGATGGCTATTTTTGAGAATGAAAAATATGTTAGATGTCACAATTATGTTTAAAAGAAGAAGTATTTGCTTAGGTGAATAATATTAAGGGAGATTTTAAAAAGATAGGCAACTTTGAACACTTACAGCAAAATCTTTGAAAAGACTGAGATGGTTTTTCAATTATGAAAATAACTATTTAGTAGTGCTGTGCATAAGAAAAATAAAAAATGAAAGATCTGGATAGGTTCATTTTACACTAATTCTGTTATGCTGTTTACTCATCTGCAAATATTAGTGATCACGATAATTTTGAACCAATGCAAGTTTTTATCCTTCCTTACATTTTGAATGGCACTGCCATTTCACGAATCAAAAGATAGAGTGCGTAAATAGTCAAAAGCCAAAGAAAAAGGCCATCATGGAGGAATTTCCAAATAGTACTACCAAAGATCATGAAGCAAGTCTGATTTGAAAGTGAGTCCAAATTAAATTAGTATAGGATGGGTATAAAAAGCTATGGGTTCCTTGAAAACTTGAAACCTTCCTCAGATCACAAATGCAATTGGTTAATACAGAGACAATAGGACTAACTAATTTGTGGAAGGTATTAATAATGCCATGTTTCATGCTGGTAGCATGGAAGTATGTATATTGTAATTTGACAAGTCCGGATTTTGAAATAGCCTTTTACAAAAGTTTTTACAAACCAATTCACTCTTTTACACTTTAATATATTTTATAATTCTCAAATCAGTTTTCCCTCTTCCATAAGAACTCTGATAAGGAAGTTATACTGAAAAAGAACATGCATTGAATGTTTGTTGCCAAGGGTGTCATCAGAAGACCTATCAACAGGAGAGTGTTCATCTCCTGAACCTTTCTATGCACCCAGTTAACACATCTAAGAGGGTACCTCTGAAGGCTGAAGGAAATAGATCCTGCTAAGTATCTATCTATCAATGGTGGGTCAAATATCAGTTTTACAAAAATCCTACATAGCAAATATGTGTAAGGTAAAGGTTTCCCATTTGAGCTATCTTACTAAAGGTATGCCCTAAATGAAAATTAAATGTTAATATTCCTAGGAACAGAAGAAGTCAAATTACATAAGGAAGCGCCATAATTAAAGAAATATTGGCAGTGATAATATAAAAGGCATTATACCGAGAAAATCACATAAGAAAGAAATATAGGCCAAGATAGTGAGCTTCATGTGTGTTTTCCATTTTGTCTAGGCCATCAGATAGTTTACTCTAATTCTCTTTAGAAGATACCTTCTTAAATCTCCCCAACAAATTTGCTCTTTAAATATTTCTCACGATGAAAAGTCAATTAGTTCTAGCAATGTCTATAGGGCAAAAAGTATCTTAAACATTAAAACATTTTAGAGACACAGTTATTTGCTTTGCTCTCCAAAGAGAAAGTAATGACAGTCCCACTATGAAATTGTTAAAACATTAATGATTCCTGTATAGAGGCATAATTAACTAATACTAGATTTACAAGCAATAAAAACACCTGTGGTATCTTAGACCAGTTGTTATTATAAACTTATCTGACGATCTAGAAGTAGACAAGTAGATAAATTACTAGGAATAAGGGACACTTGCTTAAGATGCTTGAAAGCATTCCAAGGAGAAACTATATAACTGTTGTAAATTGTGTAATATGTTAGCATATCATGTGGCATATATGGTAGACTGATTGCCTGTATGATTTCTTATGAAAAATATTAGATTCCAGGATCTATCAAACTAATAATTTCCCTTCCATACTTAGAAACTTCGTATCACTATGACGTAGTATAGAGTCCCTAAGTGCAGGAGGTTGATGGGAGGGGTTGAGGTTTAGAAGAGTATCTATTCAGAGAGGTCATCTGTGACTATCATTCTATGAAGATTATATTAAGATTATAGGAGGAAATGGTAAATATTGATCTGCTTCTTGAAAAAAATTTATAAGACAAAGTTTTTTTAAAAATTACAAATTCATGAATTAGAGGAACTTCAATTTTCCATATTTAGTCTTAGAATCAAGAAACTTATGGTATGAGTTCATTTAATCATTTACTAAACATGCTACTATGTCTCTGCCATTGTGGTAGACACAGAATATACAAATAGGACTTAAGTTCTTACCCTCAATAACCTCACAGTTTATAAGGAAAGGAAATATGAAAAAAATAGAGTATGTCAAGTAGCACAATTGTGATATATACAAAGTTACCAGGGGAGTATGGAACTGTTTTTTTCTCATAACCTGTTCTAGACAAGGAACAGCTTCATAGAAATGGTAGAATTTGGAAGACATAACATTCTTCAGATAGGAAAATAAAAAGAGAACGGGAATTAAAAGCACAAAATATATAAAGTGTTTAGAAAAAGTTTAATGTATATAGTATCAGGATATAATTAAGTTGGGAAGAGTATAGGCTAGAATCTATAGAAATCAGAAGTCGAAGTTCTTTAAAAAAAAAAAGATTTAAAAAAAAAAAAAGATTTTATTTATTTATCCATGAGACACACACACATACACACACACACAGAGGCAGAGATATAGGCAAAAGGAGAATCAGGCTCCATGCAGGAAGCCTGATGCAGGACTCAATTCCAGGACCTGGGGTTCATGAACTGAGCTGAAGGCTGATGCTTAACCACTGAGCCACCCAGGTACCCCCAAAGTCAAAGTTCTTAAATGCCATGCTACAATGTTTGTTTGTTTGATTGATTGATTGATTTTAGCAATCAGTGACAGAGCCTTTGAAAATTTTAAATGTTTGAAGTAATATGATTAGATTGGATAAATAATTAGAAGGATAAATCTTGAATGATATAAAGTGTAGACATGTAGCAGAGTCATGGACAAGAGTGTAGACCTGTTAAATGGAAGTGAAGAGACTAGCAACTGTTTGAATGTGAAAGAAAAGAAAGGCAGGGATCAAGAACCCCATTTTATTTTATATTTTATTTTATTTTATTTTATTTATTTTATTATTTTTTTATGTTTAAGATTTATTTATTTATTTATTCATGACAGACACAGAGAGAGGGGGGCACAGACATAGTCAGAGGGAGAAGCAGGCTCCCCACAGGGAGCCCAATGTGAGACTCAATTCTGGATTCCGGGATCAGGCCCTGAGCTGAGGCAGAAGCTCAACAGCTGAGCCACCTAGGAGTCCCAAGAACAGGGAGGTGTTAGTGAGTAGGTGGATGATGATAATGGTTATAAGATATTACAGAATCTGGGAACAGTAAAAATGGTTCTGAGAGTCTCGTATGTGTTTGCTTAATCCCACAGCACTAAAGGTGATGTGGGATTAAAGGTGATACATCTGATTGTTAATAAATTGACAAGAAATAAAATACTAAATATTTTTGTATATGTGTTAATAAATTAAAAGTACTACACATATCTGGTGATCAGGAATAAGTTCTGGCAGAAGATAGGAATTAAATAATTGTATTGACTTATTAAAATTCTTTGAATAAGTAAGCTCATTTTAAAAATGTCTGTGGAGGGCAACCTGGGTGGCTCAGCAGTTTAGCACTGCCTTCAGCCCAGGGCCTGATCCTGGAGTCCCAGGATCGAGTCCCACATTGGGCTCCCTGCATGGATCCTGCTTCTCTCTCTACTTGTAGTCTCTGCCTCTCTCTCTCTCTTTCTGTCTCTCATGAATGAAGTAATTAAAAATCTTTAAAAAATAAAAGTCTGTGGAGACAACTCAGACCAATTAAATGACAAGGAAATTTGTCTTGCATAACAAGTCAGAGAGTGATGCTACAGATTCTGGTACATTGGATATCTAATTCCATTTTGCTATGATTGTCTTGCCTCAGTTTTTAAAGAGGCTGTTTTATACTCAGCTAGCTCTCTTCCTCATATATAGCCACTGGCAGCAGCTGAGGCGTCATACTTCCTTATTCAAATCTGGGATAGAAAGAGTGGGAGCAAAGGAGAAAAATGTTATCTCAAAGCATGGAATGAAAGTTCTTTGATTCAATTATAATGAGCCATGTTAGTTTACGTGCTCGCTTCTGAGCCAATAGGGTGGCAGCAGTTTGCCATGTGTGGAGTCACTTAATAATGAAATAACCACAGATCTAGGGATTGTGCTGGTTTTGCCTGACTTAAGTAGAGAAGTTAAGAAGAGTTAAGTAGAAGTTCATTAACCTGAACAAAATCAGATCTGTTAGGTAGGTAAAGAATTTCAAGCTTTGCCGAGAGCAGCCTCAGCAGTACAAAATGAAAGGATAATCAGAGGAAAAGGAGTTTCTTAGGCAATACTGAGAAGACAAAGTTAGAAATGTGTGTGTAGGGAAGGAGGGAGAAACAAGAGAGGTAATCTGGAATCTAATGGAGAAGAGATATTTTATGAGGAGAATGAGATGCAAAAATTTTGGAGACTTTGGGTATGAAGCTGAGATCATACTTAACAATGTTTCAAAACACCGACCAAAAGGTAAATATCAATATTTATAATTGAGATTTTGTTTTTCATCACAGAATTTTCCAACGTTCATAGAAACCAAGGAAACATGGGACACTTGGTTGGCTCTTCAGTTGAGCGCCTGCCTTTAGCCCAGGAAGTGATCCTGGAGTCCACGGGATCCAGTCCCACATTGGGCTCCCTGCATGGAGCCTGCCTCTCTCTCTCTGCCTGTGTTTCTGCCTCTCTCTCTTTGTGTCTCTCATGAATAAATAAATAAAATCTTAAAAAAAAAACAAGGAAACATAAATCTTTATTGACCTTCAATATCACAGTCTCCTCCAAACTTCAGTGTCTCCAAAACATAGCTGATAACTAAAACCATATGAAACATTTGTTCTAGTATTGATCCTTTATCTCTAGAGGTTGTGTTTCAGCAGTTCTGAGTAAGACTCAGGAATCTATAGGTCTAAAACACCCACAGAGTTTTAATTAGTCAAGTTTTGAAAACTCTGTCTTACATTATAGAAACATATGTTTATTCAATAGTGACCTATAAATCTTTTTGAGCACATGAATAAAGTAAGGATGAACACAATATTGACCAGCATAATCAGGGAATATTTTTAGAAAAATAATATTTCTATGTTTGTAATACATAAACTGCGTAATCTTGTATAACCCATTTCTTATGGCCTGGCAAAATGTAAGTAGGTTGAAAATACTACCTACCAGTTCAATGTACTACTATATTTAGAAAGAAAAAGGGTAGCCACAGATACTGACCACCATCAAAAATTCACTGAAAATAGGCACAATGCTTTTTTTTTTTTTTTAACTTTGCACAATACCCAGATAAAGCTGCATCTAACATTCTGCTTAGACCTTATCAATCAAAGCATACAGAATGGATCTGGAAAGTATGTGTAAGTGATAAATTAAAATCAAGAAAAGCATAGAAAAACATGCAAAGGAGATGATTGCTCAGTGAGTACAGGGTGAAATGTTCAGACTCTAGTGTCTTCAAATAGTGCAATTGAAATGTGGTTCGATCATATAAAAGAATTGAGATAGGACATTAAAACATGAAAAAGCTTAATAAAGTTAAAACCTCAAATTGTAAGCAGTGTGTTGCACACCAGATAGTAAACTCAAGAACACCCTTTGCTTAGGAGAATGGTATGCATTGAAGTTATATTTACAGGATGGAAGATTTAGAGAGCTTTGAGGGTGAAAGATCTAGTGTGAATTCACGCTCATATAGAAAAAAAATACTCTTTCTGGCCTAAAGCCAAGCCCTCTAATTGTCCCACACACCCATTTCCTTGTTCCCTCAGGTCATGGCATTCTAGTATTACTCCTTCTTTCTCCTGCATCATTTTTTCCCATAATATATTTCATTTCTATCAATATGTGCCCATGTTATTTTACTTATGTTAAAAAAAAACACGTTTCTAAAAATTAGCCTCCTTTAGACCATTGTTCCATTTTTCTTTGTCCCTTAACAGAAAAATTTTAGATAGATAAAGAAGGCAGAAAGAAACTTTGGGAAGTGATATATGTATTTATGGCATAGATTATGGTGGTTCCAAGGTTGGATACTTCCCTCTAATCCCATCAAGTTATATACATTAAATATGCAGCTCTTTGTATGCCATACATACTTCAATAAAGTAGTTTTAAAAAAGGAAAAAGGAGTGCCTGTGTGGCTCAGTTGGTTGGGCACCAGACTCTTGATTTCAGCTCAGGTCATGATCTCAGGGTAGTGAGATCCAACCCCGTGTCTGGCTCCTCACTGGACGTGGAGCCTGCTTAAGATTCTCTATCTCCATCTGCTAAAACAAAAAAACAAAAAACCTGTCTAAATTTACTGTCATTCCTTATATTTATATTCTCTCCATTTTTAAAATAAAGATTTTAATTAAAATACAACATAAATGTGGAAAATTGGATGCATTATGAATGTTCAGCCCAATCAGAAATTTTTACAAAATGAACACGGAAACATAACCACCACCCAGGTTAGGTAGAACAAAACAAAAAAACCCTACCTCTGCCTGCAAAAACCCCACTTCTGCAGTCATAATTCACCCTCCCATCCTTGAAGTAACTACATATTCCATGAAAAATCTTTTCTGTTTATAAACATTATATATACATGGAATATTATACCAATTAGTTTGGTTTTTTGCTTTTTTTTTTTTTTACTTTAGTCATTCTATAAATGTGTGGTGATACCTCATTGAGATTGTTCTTTATATCTTCATATGACTGAGATCTAGAAACTTTTCATAATCGTCTGGCCATTTGAATAGCTTCTCTTTTAAGTACTTACTTAACTATAAGTATGTATTACTCATTTGTAATGGCAGCTTTGTTTCTTTTATTGATCTGTAGGCATTTCTATATATTCTACATACAAATTTCTATATATTCTATGTTTGGTTGCGGGTATCTTCTCTAATATGTGACTTGCCTTTTTAACTCTATTAATAGTATCTTTGAATAAATAAAGTTCTTAAATTTAATTAGACCCATGTTCCAAATATTTAGGATCCTCTTTTTAAAAAGCTTTTACTACTCAGTGATTATAAAGATATTTCCTTATGTTATCTTTCATAACCTTTACTGTTTTACTTGCACATATAAATCCATACCGGGAATTGATATTTTGGTGGATATTGGAAGGAGGGGTTCAAAACTATTTTTTTAGTGGCTGTTTAACTTGGTTTTATTTATTGAAATGACTGCAATTCCCCTACTGCCCTATAGGACCAACTGTGGCAGAAATCTTGTGTACATGTATGTGTAGGTGTGTTTCTGAACTCCAAGTTAGTTATAACTGTTTGTACAGCCTTGTGACTTTACTAAAATTACATCTAAACTTCTGGAAGACATATTTCTTGATATCCATTTGGAAAAGTTCTCTAGTTTTGTTCTTTTTCTTCAATATCTTACTGTGCAGACTTGGCCCATTGCATTTGCATATAAATTTTAGATTTGATATGTCAATTTCTTTAAAAAAACACCTTTAAATTTTCAACTTCTTTAAAAAATTCTGAAATTGGGGTTAATATTATGTTAATCTATAGATTAATCAGAGGAGAATTGATATCTTTATACAATTGAGTCTTCAGTGCGTAAACATGAACCATTTAGACCTTAAGTTTTACTCAGTAGTGTGATACACTTATCTAAGTAGAGATGTATACAATTTTTACTCTATCCTTTTCTACAAAATTTATGGGATTTTGATGGTATATTTTTATTTGAAATAAATTTTACTCCTTCATTGCTTGTTGCTAGCAAATGGAAGTACAAAATTTTTTTGTATTATTATCTGTACTGACATAAAGCTCTTAGTGAAGTTTTTATGAGCTGAGAGTAGTATATGGGAGGGGAGGGAAAAGTATCTTGGAGGAGACCAATTCCATCCAGAGACACCGGACATTTGTTTCATCATTTTCTCCTCTGATTCTTTTTTCAGTTACCCTTTTTGTCCAGAAGTCATTTTACTACATTGTAAAACATTAAGAACGTTTCTGAGTTTGGCCTACATAGCAAACCCCCTTACAGACACCAGCAGCACAGAAAGCTGTTACTATATTTGATGTTGCCACTGATTAATCTTTCTGAATTGCTAGTGCTTTTTTTTTCATGGACACTCAATAGAGATTCAATGTCTATGCAAACTGTGAAAACAGTTTTGGTTACAGTGAAATAATATTATGAATGAAGATTCCTGACAAGGAAGACTCCTTGATGTGGAATTCAAAGAGGCCTGCTGAAAATTGCTCTTTGTGTGAAATGCATACTTAAAAACACAAATTGTGCTATTGTGTTTTAGTTACACATGGTATTATTTCATGCAGACTTAAAAGTGGCAAATAAAATTTATGAAGTGATACATAAAAAACAGAGAAAAATCTAATTTCTCTGGGCAACAAAAACAGATCAGCCTATGCAGTCACTGCTTGTTATTAAAATAGCCTGAAAAGACCCCTGCCACTCTAGCAAGACATGAGCAGGAAGCTATTAAAAATTGAGTGTAAACCCCTCCAAGATGAAACAGTCTGATTCAGTCTCTAGTGGCCTCTCTGGAAGAGAAGCCAGATAATTACAAAGAAACCAGAAAGGAAAACAAAAGAACCGTGGAAGAATTAAAATATTTTGGAGAAACACATAGAAAAACAATGCCCTATTCCTGCTTTGAAGAAATAAAGTAACATATAAAAAACCTTTTATAGATATTTAGATATAGTTTTAACAAACTGTGTCAATCTCTTTCAATCTCTAATACTTGTTTATAGTGTGTACATATTTGCTTATTCTAAATCACAAAAATATAATAAATGTTATGTTTGGATAGAGAGATACATTTGGCACCTTATAGAAGAAAGATGAACATTTAGAGTAGAACAAAAACAACGGGATTTTGTTAATTTAATTTCATCATTATATACTTAGCATGTGTCTGGCTCTTAGATAGGTCCTCATTTAATCTCTACAAAAATCCTTTGAGTATTTTCACCCCCAGTCTACATATGATCATACCGATATTCAGTGATGTTAAGTGATAAGTGAAGGGTCATGTACATTAGGTGATGAAGATCAAATTCAACCCACATTTCTGAGTTCATATGTTCTTTTTCCATAATACAGAAGAATGTTGTATTGTTCTCCTTTCTTCAAAAGGTAAATGTTAGTATATAAACATAGGCCTCATAATATAAATGCTTTTATAAACCTAGAACAGGATTTGGAGGAGAGTCTTTTACCATAAGTAATACTAATAGTAAAGTCCTAATCCATTTAGTCCTTTTATTCAGTGCACATGAAGAGTTACATGTGTTGGAAAGTGCAATAAATCAAGAATGAAATGTGTCCTCAAGTCGCTTCTGGAATTACACGGGCACTAGGATAAAATATTTCATAAATGAAAACAGATGCAATTTTCAGGATATGCTTTATAGTAAAATTCTTAGGTTGATATACAAAAACATGTGGCATTTCCCCTTGTACCTATTTTCCTACAACTCCTGTGCCCTCCTGTCAAAACATTTTATTATTCACCTTTGCAAATTATGTCACAAATGATGTAAACAAATGTCTGAGACATATTATAAGGTGAGTGTTGAATACTGAAACAAATTTTCTTATACAATCATTGTTTCCATATCAAACAATAGTGGTCAGGAAACTATGTAAAGTCATGACCATTAGAAAATTTGATATGAATAGGTTTTTGTTCCTTAATTTTAAAACCACTTAACCACTCTGTTATATAGCCCTAAAGTAATAGAAAGTGCCAGTGTGATTGCTGTTAATACTCACCGCCTTACTATTTTTCCTTTAATACTGAAAAAAGAGGAGGGAGAATTTAAACAGAGCTGATTACCTGTGATTGTTTACTAAAACCTCTGTATTTTTCCTGTTCTGATATTTTTAAAAAACTATGATCCATTATAAGGAATAATATGGAAAATACAGTAATTATTGGAACATTCTTAATGTCCCAGATGTAATAAGTGAGTTGGTGACTGGCCTCAACTCAGAGCCTATATATATATATATATATATAGGCTATGTATATATATATATATATATATATATATATATATATATATATATATATATTCTTATCTCCTCTCTTTTGAAACATCGGCAAAAGTTATGAGTTTTAGCCCTTATAATTTCCTGAATGTCTAATGGGTTACTTCAAACCTGAGCCTCAATTCTGTGATGTTAGTGAAATCATTTAATATCTTAGAAATAAATACAAAAGGAAAGTGTGGTATGACAACAAAGACAAAAATGTTCAGGATCTACTGTATACCAGTAGTCTAGGTTCTTCAATAGTCACTAAATGATAAAACAATGACAGTGTTTTTCTCTTCTAATAGAACTAGACAGTACAAATATCCCATCATAGGGTTTTAAGATGTGGAAATTCATCATCCTCAGAGCATGCCTGGGTTGACTTAATGTTATATTACATTGAAGACCATGAATTAACAATGGAAGACTACAGAAAGAGTGTAAAATAATCTAGTTGGAAGCCTACTCCACTTTTGTAATGTTAAGTTCTTTCTAAAAGTAGCAAAATAGCAGAGACTCTCAAGTTATAGTAGCAATGTTCTTTAGTATCCCTTATGGATACAATATATACACATAGTTTGTTTTGCATATGCTTCACTATTTGGACTGTATTGGTCTAATCCAGTCCATTAAGAAAAATGCAGCAAATTCATAGTGTCAGTTGCATAGCTAGTCAATGGTAGCATTTGAGCTGGAATATTTATTTTTCAAACCTTATTCTCATGTTGTTTTATGTTTATTTTGTAGATTGGATGTGACACAACATGCAGAATGTTAACATGTTATAAATTTTAAAGCAATATAATAGTTAGCTATAGTTTTTTATGCACTAACATGTAAGGATAAAGATGGGAATAAAGCAAGACTAATCTTATAATTCATGATAAATATGATGATGTCTTAAGTAGGGGTGTGGCAGTGGGGAACAATTCTTGGGTTTAACAATGCTCAATTTATTAGATATGGGCAGCAGTTATGGGGATAAAGAAACCATATGGGTGTTCAAGTTTCCAACCTGGGCAATTAGGAAGATGCTAGCATGATAACTATAAATTTAGAATACAGGAGGAAGTTTGGTAAGAAATGATTCATTTTGTATTTACATTTGAGATATATATGTGAGTAACCAAGTATATTTGGAAGTCTGGATCTGGAGTTCAAGGAGAGAGATGTGGGCCTGAGATTTAAATTCAGAGTTGATTGGTACATGGATTAAAATTAAACCCAGAGGTTGGGAGGATGAGATGATGATCATCTGAGATATATCCAATATGAAGTTGAGTGAGAAGCAGATATCAACAGAGTATCACAATATTTAAAGGACAAAAACAAGCAATGAAATGAAAATGGAAAAAAAAATATTTCAAAACAAGATTGCATTCAACAGTTTGAATGCAGCTTAGAGACCTAGTAATAGAATTGAAAAGTATGCATTGGCTTAACCATAAAGATATATTGATGAATTTCATGAGAACATTTTCTATGACATGGAAGCGAGGGTGAAGAAGGCTGATATAATGGTATGAAATAAAGAAATAGAGAACAGAGAAACTTGTTCAAGGAATGTGGGTCTGAAGATGAAGAAAGAAAGCAATGGCTGACTGGTAATGCAGAATCGAGCATGGCACCCATGAGAATGCAACTCTTGGTATGCCTGAGTGGCTCAGTTGGTTAAGCATCTGCCTTCAGCTCAGACCATGATCTCAGGGTCCTGGAAAGGAGTCCCACATTGGGCTCCAGGCTCAGCAAGGAGTCTGCTTCTCCATCTCCTCCTGTTCCTCCCCCTGCATGTTCTCTCTGTGTAAAATAAATAAATAGTTTTTTTAAAAAAAGAGAAAGAGAATGTAATAATTAACAAAGAACCCCAGCTACTGTGCTTTAAAATCCATTACAGCATTTACACGATACTTCCTATAAGTTTCATCTCATCAACATCAGTGTGTCATAAATACTAAAGTAGAGCATTTCTGGGAGACAGGGACAGACATGGGCTTAAGGACTCCTTGATGACTTTGTTGAATGTTTCTTAAATTGTACAGCTCCCACCCTATCTTCTCTCCATCTCTTCTTCACTTAAGATCATATTGCATCCCTGTCTGACTAGTTCTCTCAGCCTTCACCAGCTCTTTTCCTATTCACTTTCACATAGGCCTTTCCCCTAATAAAATCTTTGTATGCCTACTTCCTTGTGTCTACAACTCAGAGGACCTGACAAACACATCAGGCAAAGGGCTGCAGGTGCTCTAGTTCTCAAATTCATTTGTAGGTAGAGAGACTGTTTAGGGGGAAAAATTAGAATATAAGGAATCTCTGTATTAACAACCAGAGTTCCAGAAAACAAAGTTGCAGGCTTTTTTTTTTTTTTTAAGATTTTATTTATGTTTTCATGAGAGACACAGAGAGAGAGAGAGACAGAGACACAGATAGTGAGAGAAGCAGGCTCCATGCAGGGAGCCTGATATGGACTCAATCCTGGGTCTCCAGGATCACACCCTGGGCCAAAGGCGGCGCTAAACCATGGAGCCACCTGGGCTCCCCCAAAGTTGCTAGTTTTGAGAAAGTAAGGAGCTAGGGCACGTGAGGAGTTGTGTTTGAAAGAGTCATTGCAGTTCACATGGTGAGAAACTTCTGAGGAAGAGTAAGCAGGAGGCTTTACGTACTAGGCTGTGATGAAGGAGTTAAAGCTCAGGGTTTATGTTTTCATTAGATATTATTATTATTATTATTATTATTATTATTGTTTTTGTTGTTTTTGTTTTAAGAATGCTTGATATGGGTTCTTCCCTCTTAACAAATTTTTAATTGCACAGTACTTAACCATAGACACAATGTTGTATAGTACATCTTTAGAATTTATTCATCTTGCGTATTTGAAACTATATAGTTGAATAGGAATTTTCTATTTTTCTCCTCCCTCTAGCCTCTAGGAACCATCATTCTACTCTCTGTTTCTGTAAGCTTGAATATTTTAGATACCTAATATAAGGGGAATCGTGCAGTATTTATTTTTCTATGGCTGGTTCATTTCATCTGAGCCCATCCATGCTGTCACAGAGAGCATTATGTTTGATAGAACTACTTCCAGCCATCTCCTAGTGGATGTAGGTTTGTAGGAATCAGAGCACCAACTGTCAAATGCTTGCTATCTTGCCATTCTGGCAAAGATCCTGGTCATCAGTTTCCTTTAAGTATAAAACAAAGACTTCTGTGGTCAGATGTCTCAGTGAGAATCTCATAATGGGATGGAAATAGCCATGCTAGATCTGGGCATGAGGTGGAAATGGGGGCAAAGTCTTAGTGATGGAGAGCCTAATGTGTAGGCTAACACAGAAATCTCACTGATCAGAAGTGGTACAAATACAGGCCTGTTTCTGTAGTTTTATTTAATACTTTAACCCATTATCATTAATGTCAGTAAAATGTAATAAACAATTCAAAATATATAAAAGGAGATTTTGTCTTATTTGTGTGGATTTGGAAGAAAGGAAAATATTTTAACTTGAGTTAAAATATATCTTAAATAATCTTCCAAATAAATGATATTTATATTTTTGAGGAAATTTTAGGCTTCCTTCTTCAGAGAGTGGGTACTTGAGAATCAAAGCTCTTGTAGAAAACTCTGTTGCTATCAGATTGTGATGAATCAGCTGCTTACAATTACTAGCCTTAGAAAGTGATCCATGTTTAGAAAAATCAATATATAAAAACTCCAGACTTAGCCATTTTGAAGCAAATATTTATGTTGAATTTTGTGCCTAGAGTTTTGTCAGGATGCAACATGCATTACAGAAGCATGTGAATCAGCAGTCTGCTGATTCCAGATCTTGAATTAGGAAATGATAAAAAAATTAAGTAGTAAAAATAAAGCATAACTTCATATCATAAATGACTATTTAAATTGTCAACTCTGAAATAGTATCTCTTGGTGACAGAAAGTAGTGACCGTGCATTTGAGATGAGGGGAAAATTCAAATAAATAATTACCATCCAGCTCTCTGATTTGAAGGGATTCAGTGATTTCTCTTTATTTACTTACAGTTACCTCAAATTTCTAACATTCTCTGACTTCAAAGTTGCCAAAGTCATGGTTTCTGTGTAGTTGGATTTTTAAATTGTCTTTAGAAGAGGTAATTAGATGGGAAAGCAAATAGCTACATCGTCTTCAACAACATGGTTGTTTTGCTTCTCAAAATAATACAGGTTTGACCATTTATGTAGAGGTGATTCAGAAGTAAACAACTGAACTTCAGGCTGAGCTTCCCTTTGATAGATAAACTTCAATTGACAAATCAATAACATTTTATTTCTAAGTTTATTTCCTTTTTCACAGGCTTTAATTGTCTGAATTTTTGTGTTCCCCCCAAAAGTGACATATTTTTATTATATATCCTGCCATCCTTTAATTGGGATACATTGACCAAACCTGTTACCATTATTAAAAACATATGTGTCTTATCATTGTCCTGTTATAATTCATAAGTGATCAAAAGTATTCATTTTCTGGGATATGGGAAATCAGTCATGGACTTCTTTTGGATATATCTGGCCAATTTATCACCATAATACTTCCTGCTGAATCTTTGCTGGGTCATTAAGTGTGACACTGAGCTGATTACTCTTCTTATTCATAGTACTTTTACTTTTCTTTTATTTCCTAGGATAAATTGACCTACTCATATTTCCCTTTTTAAAATATTTTCCCCACTTATGCACATGGTAGGTGCTGATGAAACTTGTTTCAGAAAATCGAAAGATGGAAATAGTAAATATTTAAT